>NC_141600.1:21545293-21846960 GCF_047967505.1 Dipteris shenzhenensis
GTAGATGTTCTGTAGGTTGGTGGTTTTTGAATATGCCCAACAATCTCTCGTGGTTGAGGAAGTATAACACTAATCTTTTTCTACAGTGGCTTTGAACCACACAGTTTCTGCTGATTTACACCAATCCTCAAGCACAAGGTCAAGGCAATGGCAAGAGCACGGCGATGCCCAAATGGTAGGGTATTTCTGATTTATAAATTTTCCAGCTTTCCTACAGTTCTTTGCATTGTCGGTGATTATTTGAACAATGTTATGCTCCCCAACATCTAGGATTGCAGCCTCCAATTGTTTAGCAATGTATTCACCTATCTTGGATGTCCCACTTGTGTCGATGGATTGACGAAAAGCCTCCCCCTTAAATGTCACTACCATGATATTGGTAAGAGGCCTCTTAGTGACATTTTTCCATCCATCACTAACAATGGTACATCCCGTTCTCTCAATACCATCGTATACTACTTGCTCCATCTCTAGTTTCATCCTCTCATAGTATGCATCTAGGTAGTTGTTGCGAACATCGTAACTGGGAAACATAAATCCTGGACCTGCCTTTGCTACAGATGCCATAGCTCTCTTCTAATGTGGGTTTTGAACCATGCTTAGTGGGTAACCAGTGTGACAAATGGCCTCAAAAACATCTTGTTGCGCTTTCTCTATATGTTGTTGTCTAAATGACTATTCCAAAGATCTTTGATGTGGATGTGCATGCGATTGCGAGCGAGAAATGTCACTACATTGTCCACTATCCATACACTTCATAGAGCAGCTTGCTATCTATGTAAATGAGGCCACACCACTACTTTGAGGTGGCACATCTACAGATTGACTAGCTGGAGGTGTGAGTAAATCATCAGGCGTATGTTCTTGAGGTTGGGATTGGTGACGTACAACTATATCATCTACCTGGTTGTCTGTACTTTTAGGTGTTTGGCCGCCTAGAGTGGCTATAACTCTCTCAACTCCTGGTCCCTTGCATTTTCCAATCTGTTTGTTACTATCACCCAAGAAGTTCTTTTGCATTTTTGTGCCGGAGCCTAGGTACTCTTCATGACAAAAGTTGCATTTCCACTTCTTGTTAGGCAACATCATAACGTAATCATCGTGAGCCTTTGTTGGATTCCTTCCTCGTTTTTTTGGAGCCATGCTTTCAATAAAGGTTGTAAGAGAAACATACAAAAACTTAAATAAGTTCTATGTATATTCACATTAGTAATCATGTTCTGGATAGCACCATATCATTTAGGATCTATGACACATCACATTCTCTTGAATCATTTGCAGTACAACATCCAAAAGCAATGTGGCTATTTGGAATACTGACTTAGAATACTCCATGCAAGCTTGCTAGACCTCGAGAGAGAGAAATCCTCGAACTGTCTTGTCCCCTCCCGACGTAATTGGATGATTGTGAACGTGGTAATCTACCTCTCAAAATAGGCGTGGGACGGCAAATTGCCTTTTCCCACGTTCCACCCTCTCTCAAGTAAGCATCTATCTGCACCATGATCATCCGCAACATCATGCTCTATTGATGGATGTCGGTATTTTACACACACTGTGAGTAGCTAGCATCAGTTACACAAGTACTTATAAATAATTTTACTACTACTTTCTAAGCTATGAGAAATTGTTTTACTGCTACTTTCTAAGCTAGGAGAAATTGTTAACCTAATATCCTCAGTCCTCAATATTGTTTTTTTCTATGTATATTGTACTATGGAGTTTCAATTCTAATAAAAGCTACAAATTAAAACAGATATAATATATTCATACATGATTTGTTTTACCTAATAATCTATAAAACATAAGGATATTGAACCTATGTATATCACTATCTTTCCATACATATGCAACATAATTTTGCAAGTTGCTATGAGTCGACAATTGCAAGCTCCACAACTGGCTAGACTTCGAGCAAGATGAAAATGGTTGACATAAGCAAGCCCACAACTGGCTCAAAGACAAATATTTCCCCATCACTCTTAAATACTAGTTTGTAGAGCTTTAGTAATATATAGTATGAATTTTAACCACATATGAGATGTTCCAGGTCGGCCTAAGCGAACCTCCATCCGGCACGTGGTATAATATTATTCATCAATGAATGAGTTGTTAGAGGTCAGCTTAAGCGAACCTCCAACCGACCCATTGACTTTTTCTTTAGGTATAGTTAACAAGCTATAGTTACATGCTTATAAATAAATACATATGCTAAAAGTAAGAAAATCATACACACAAACATAAACTATTCCAAATGTAAATCATTTCATTCACTAATGTCTACTCTACCATTTTCCTAAATTTTGCTAGTATCTATGTACTATATTTCATGCATCTAGAATGAAATCATAAGTTATGAAACAAAACTAAAACTCTAAGCCATGCAACTAACTAGTCCTAAGTGACAAGTCATGCAAAAGAGTTTACAATCTAGAAAAGTAACAACTTCTATACTTCATGCATAAAATCAAAATCACCTATTTTTTCAAAGCTAAGTACAATATGCAACTACCTTACTCTTCATTTATAAGTTATGAAACTAAACTAAAATTCCAAGCCATGAAACTACCTAGTCCTAAGCGACAAGTCATTCAAAGAGTTTCCAATCTAGACAAGTAACAACTTATATACTTCATGCATAAAATCAAAATCATCTATTTTTTCAAAGCTAAGTACAATGTCACATGCAACTAACTTACTCTTCACCTAATAGTATGTGTAATGCAATTTCTAATTTTCCAATTACTATCTAACTGCGAATGGATTCCGATCGGCAAAAGCGAGCCCACCATCGGCACTAGATACTTTTTCATACTTGAAGGACTAACAAAACTTACAAATTTCTTTGTAGCTTTGTTTATCCTCTTTCTTATGCTTCTTGTCTTTCCCAAGACTCCACAATATCCTAGGAATCTCAAATTTTGTGAATAGTACAAGCACGGTGCAAGTATATATAACATTAAAGACACTGGCCGGTGTCTCTAAACACCGGCCGGTGTTGCTAATTATATCTGTTGGTATCAAGAAACATCGGTCAGTGTAGATGTATACCGGTCAGTAAAATTGTATATCGGTCGGTATATTCTAAACCGGTCAGTTTTATAAAATACCGATCGGTATGGTATGAGAATACCGGTTGGTGTATAGGTATATCGGCCGGGAACCGGCTGGAGCCGATTACAAATAAAAATCACTACTAGGGCATTTTAAAATGCCCTAGAGCAAGTTTAAAAACATTTTAAGCATTTTAATACAGTGTTTTAAAATTGACGTTTTAATACCGCCACAAATCCCTAGCTATGTGGTGCAAATCCTGGGATTACATTCACATTTTCACATTTGCATTAATGGGTTATTAGCATTTGTTAATTAAGCTTTAAAGTAGTGTGAAAACAACGTGATCATGTTGTTTATAGAAAAAAATCATAGGGAAACTGAGTAAAACTACTGTCAGTGGTATTCACATAACTGACGGTAATATGTACATTACCAATGGTGATACACAATGACGGAAGTACAAGTGTTGTAGGCTCTCATGCCAAAACTCCTTGTGTGGATACTAACATGCAAGATAGATCTCCACCTATGGCTCGTGAAGCTAGATCAGCAACTGCAACTCCTAATTTCAGGCAACCCACGATAGTTGAGAGCATCCAGATTCAAGATTTGGAGAATGCACAGTATGTCCTTGGTAGATCAATCTTGGGGGGGTCAGGATAATCCATTGCTGCATGGAATTGCATTACTAACTATGGACTGGGCTTCAAACCTCGTTCATACCATACATTGCGTACAACATTGTTACACAAGGCATATGCAAAAGAGAAAGATCACATAAATCATAGCATTTTTTAGCGACTGCATAACAGCGGATGCACAATTGTGTCAAACGTGTGGACAAGCATAAAACACCATGCTTTATTGAATGTAATGGTTATATTGCTGCATGGGAAGGTCTTCCACATGTCAATTGATGCCTCACATGTAAGTTGGGGACCTATATAGATGGTGTATTATCAAAGGTTATAAGAGAGTTGGCCCTAAAAAGGTTGTGCAAGTTGTCGTGGATAATGCCAAGATTTGTAAAAAAACAAGTAGAATATTGCAAAGGGAGTATACCAATCTATATGCATCTACGTGTCTATGCATACTTTAAATCTTGCATTGAAAGATTGGTATAAACAAGTGCCATGGTTCAAAGAGATTGTTTGTGAGGATCGAGACATCGTGAAGTTAATATGATCGAAGGAACATCTCGAAGCAATATTTATGTCTCGCGATGGTTCTACCATGTTGCCATTGCCAGCAACCATGAGATTTGCCATGTACTTCTACACTTTGCAATCCATGGTAAAGAATAGGAGTTTTCTTATAGAGACATTTCATTGTGGTGCATTTGAATGATGCATGTCAGAGTTGAACAATAGGGGCAACAAAGGAGAAAATTCATGACCTGAAAGAAACATTGGGATCCCCTACATTATGGAAATGGTTTGAGGATGCTAATAATATTATGAAACTTGTATTATATGCACTTAGGGCTATGGACTCAACAGCATGGATGCACTTTTGGAGTATTGAGCAACCTCTTATTGCGAGGAATACCCCTACTCGCCCAGGCCAAGAGAGAGAGAGAGAAGACCATTTAATGCTACAAAATGCAAAGAATTGTGGCAATTGTTTAGGCCTCAATGGGAGCAAGCTCACAATCCCATGTGTAGTGTTGGTAGACCTCGAGTGGTGGAATATGAACCCCAAAGAGATCCCAATTGTTATGCATGAAATCCCAAAACCATGAGTTTGAACTTTTCAAAGTATTGTAACGAGTTAGCCAAGTATTGATGCAAGGAGGGGTTGTTTGCATCGAGCAATGTTCAGGCATTGGCAAAAACTACATCTACTTGAAAATGGTAGACGATGAATGGTGGCACATGTGAGATTTTATGCCTGATTCCAATGAGGGTTCTTTCTCAAACATGCTCAAACTCAGGCTCAGAAAGAAACTAGAGTCATTATAAGTACATTCAAAGTACTTTACGACATAGACTTCTAGAGGCTTGAGCTAAGAAGCTAGTTGCCAATCATAAAATCCTAGAAACATTAGGAGATGTGGGATATGAGGAGAAAGTTCCAAAATGGATCTACGATTTCCCACTTGATGCTATCTGCTGTTAACATCCACAGGGCACAGTCGTAGAATGCAGGGTAATCAGTGGTTAGAGGTGATTAGGCTTCATGATTTACTTCAACGGTTGCAGCCATGGAAGGAGTATAGTGCAAGCTTCACGTGCTTTGAGCTACAAATAACTCAAGCAGTTATAGGCCTTAGGAGGTTTGAGCCACAAATAGCCCAAGTGGTTACAAGTTCAAGCCACAAATTGCCACAAATAACCCAAGCAGCTATTTGCCTCATGGGGTTCGAGCTATAAGGGGCTCAAGATCAACCTCACCATACAAGTTTTGAGCCTCAAATGGCTTAGGACTCAGAGGCATGAGGATAACACAAGCGCTATTTAGTGCTCTTATATGATTAACACATGTGCTACTTCCGGCACACAAGAGTGGAACAATAGAGGAGAGATGGAACAGATAGCAAAGATGCCTTGCATTACAAAAAAATTGGACTCAAAAAGGTGCCCTGTAAGAGAGCCCTTGGGTTAGTGACATGGAAGGATGAGGTAAATAAAACTGAGTATAATATGGGCTAGTGGAGGGCAATAGAATATTGAAAAGGGCCCGACTTTCTTATTTCTTTATTCAAATGGACCAAAGTTTGATGTAGGCCTCCCACTTACTACCTCAACTCTCCCATCACGTTTTTGAACTGTAACCAAACTGAAAAACCTAGTTTCCTAACCAAACTGGCACCATTTGTCCTGAAACCAAATCCTCCCATCCAACTACCACACTCCTGTCATTCTCTCTCATTTCTCTTCCCTCTCCCTCATTTCTGAGATCCATTTCGAACTTTTCTTGCTCCAACCTTTTTTTCAAATCTGTTCATTTCTTTTGAGCGGGAAGGCTTTTTCTCTGTTCTCCCTATCATGGGATGGAATCTCATGCCAAAATCTCGTCATTTCCTTTCTTTCCTTGCATTTCCCTCCCATTTCACTTTCATTATTTTAAAACTTTCAAGATTTTTGAACGAGATTCACCCTACCTTCTTCTTGCTCTATCTTGGGTGCTTTTCTTTCAAATCCCACCACTTCTTCTCTCATCAAAGATTCTCTTGTGATCTCAAATCATTTTCATGCAGAAACTCGAGGCAATTAATGTTCTGGATGAACCATGAATGATGCAATGTGTTTCGAGCTTAGAAGGAGATACTGGATGAGACTCTTTGAGAAAGGATGAAAGAAGATTGATTCTTAGGCATTGCACTTGCTTGTGCATGAAAATCAATCTTTCTTTTGCCCATCTCTCAACACTGGTCTATAAGGGGGCATGATTTCAAAGAACTTGTGAAGTTTGGGGTCTATGCAAGTAGCTTTCATGGATGTTGAGGTGAGATATCCTTTGGAACAATGCAAGACAATGGAAATGATGAGATTTTAGATTCAATGATGCAGTTTTGAAGAAACAACTAGTTTGTAGCCCGTTTTGTGTAGTTGTGTTGTTTTCTTTTACTACATTGTTTGAAAATGCTGAAAGATTTGTTTGTTTTGAAAAAAATTTCATGAAAAGTGTGCTCATAGAGGCTTTCTTACAAGAGATAATAGGAGTCACTGCACTCTTACTATGTGTAGCTTTTTACAAAAGATTATTTGAAATAGATTTCGAGATGTTTGGGAGCATATAATTTGTTTTGGAGCAAGATCCATCAACTTCAGCCTCTTGGAATACAAGAGGGGCTATTAAGGAGAACAATTTTGATCACATTTTTTCAAGAATCAGGTACTATTCATTCACAAGTTTTTGTTTTTTTGAATTTTCATGAAAAGTGAGCTCATAGAGGCTTTCTTATAAGAAAGAATAGTGCAACAGTAAAAGAGCAGTCTCTACACTCTTACTATGTATAATTTTCTATTTTGAAATATATTTCGAGATGTTTGGTAGCATATCATATGTTCTGGAGTAAGATCCATCTACTTCAACCACCTGTAATACAAGAGGGTCCAGTGGAGAACAAGTTTGATCACATTTTTCTCCAAAGTTCTCTATTTCAAGAATTAGGTATTGTTCATTTAAGTGTTTGATATGTTTTGCATTTGATAGTTTAACAATGTTTGTAGTATTTTGATGTGATTTGTATTGTTTATTTATGATTTACAAAGTCAAGTGTGCCTCTAAATTTGCTATGCAAGTCATTATTATTTTGTGTGCTATCTTTGTATGTTCGAATATTTCGTGTAGTGCATTGCTTCGTGCGATACCTCCCACATGCCTTGTATTCTTGAAGTATGCTGCCTTTGCTCTGTAGTGTGATTTCTCCATTCCTTGAGTATTCCAAATGGACAGAGGGCCCCATTGCTCCACAAACCATGGTGCATGTGCATAAAGAATATGCTGTAAAGAAAAACATTGTATTAGAAACATAAACTGACTCAAGTTTAAAGCACAAAATTTCAACCTAAGGAGGATTACCATGTAATGTGTAATATGTGACTCCCCCCATGCTTCTACCATCAATGATATGAATTCTCCCAATGCTGTCTTGAATCTCTCATAATAAAGCTCATTTGTTTGACCTTGTCTAAACAACTTTATAAATGCATCAAGCTTTGTCCATAGTTTTTCTCTCAAAGTAGCAATTTACGGATGTGAAGCTTGATTTGTGGTGCACTCACAGAGATCTTTCCAGTACTCCCAACCTAGGGTGCTTTGAGCCAATGTATGTTTTTCTTTATCAGCATTGTGGTTGGACAAGAACCTCCTTGCCTTTCCTCCATCCATGGATACTTTAGGAGGAAGATTTTGTGTCTTTCCTGATTGTTTATTGTCCTACTTAAGCTTCACATTACCTCCGTGAAGTGCCATTAGTGAGAGTAGTTCTTCAACTTTTGCAATGCATTGTGTAGATACTTGCTGTGGCCTCAAATTCCAAGCATAAACTAGATGGAGATAGAGTAACTTATCAAGTATATGTAGTTCAGCATGCAAAGTACACACATGTACCTGCTCCAATGGAATTGGTAGAATGGGGTCCCACTTAGGATCCTTTTTGTGACGATCAGGGGCTGCACTTTGGTTGCAAGAAAGGATGCCATTTTTCCACTGTTGTAGGCTTCGCTTTTGCATCTTCTAAGAGTGGGTGCAATACAAGCACGTTCATTTTGCATATGCACCTTTATCACAACCATATAAGCACTTGAGGGTCTTCAAATCACCAGCTAGATGCCATTCAAAATGAAACGTTCCATGCCCATCCACAATTAATGTTTGCCCTGCCTCTTGTGTTCGAATAATCGACGGGATGCCGGTTCTCTCCAAAATCCACTTCAATGTCTCGTGGCACTCGTTTGTGGTCTCAAAGGCTGCAAGCCACCATATGTCCTTCTCAGATTGGACTGAGAAACCCTGCTCAACTTCCTCATCCCCTTGAGCAAAATGCAAGGCGTTATTCATAATACAAATGCTCACCCTCTCTAGCTTGTGCTCTTTTACCAACTGAGCTTCATCCATTTTTGTAACAAATACTAGCTTGCCATCTGTACAATGAAAGAGAAATTTAGTAAGGATATAGAAATTAGAAGAAATAAAGTTGAATGTGAAGAGGGAATTTCTCTTACCTTCTTCTCTGATCCCATAGAATTTGACCATGGCTCTCTGCAAATTCTCTACATCCACGTAAACATTATTGAAAGCATTCATCTCAAACATTTGGATGCCAGATTTCTTTTTAGTCTTCCAAGTCATTGTGCCACTTACACAATGGTATCCTCCAAGCTTTTCTCTAGCACATTGGTTTGTTTCTTGATATGCAAGCCTTAGAAACCATGGTGTTGGCAATGGCATTGTAGATATCTTACACTGGGGACGAGCATTTTCTGAGCGAAATCTTCCGAGCGTCTGAGCGAAGGAAAAAAAAAGCTTCCAACTATGCATAAATATGGCAAAAATCGATCAGAAGAAAACATAGTTTCACTTAGAAATATGCAAAGTATTATAGCAATGCCTATTTTATACAAAAATCTTTAGGTGAATCTGTAGGAATGGTGAGAGCATAATGGGATGGCTTTTGAAGAAACCCACATGTAGAGTAGACTTCTCTATGAAAATTCCCTTATGATCCTTCTTACAACTTTTACTTAATAGGGGGTGACATTGAAGACCCTCTCTCAACCTATCTTCATGAAAGAGTTTCTTCAAAGAAAACTCATTGAAGCAAGCCATCCAAGTAGTTTCGCCAGCGAAACCACTTTGAAGCAAGTCTCCCAAGGTAGTTTCGCTGGCAAAACTACCTTGGACAGCACTTTTAAAAGTGACATAACTTTCATATCCAATGTCCAAATATAGTCATTCAACCACTCAAATTGATCGGAACACCCCATTTGAGCACATCTACGAAGTTATATTTTGGAAAATCTTCTATATATAGTATTAAATATTACATGTATTTTATGAGAGTGATATATAAGCTCAAGTTAATACTTATTTATAGTAATTTAAACTTCTTTAGAAACATGTCCATAAATATGCTATAAAAACACTAAAAAGATATTGCCATATGATATAAATGTGTTAATAAGTAATTATATATGCATAGTATTATTACACTGAGAGTGATTATGAGAAATGTTTCTTAAAGGAATCAACACTTTTTTAAGGTAATAACAGGGGTACAAAGGGATGTCTCTAAATAAGAAAATTATGTTGTGTAAAAATGAATGAGTGACTAGTCTGTATATTTTTATGATAAAGGGATCTAGTTCTAGTGAAAATAAAAGTGTAAAAACCATGTTTCCTAAAGAAAAACATTTTTAAAAATCTCTTGAAAAACACGCTCGGATAAACCTGCTCATAGGTTTTTGCTCGTAAAATTGACGCATCCTCTTACACTTTTCCTCCATAGCAGACTTGAAAATTTTAAAAACAGAGTTGTAAGCCTCACGACTTACACTAGTAGCATCACAAGCTCCAAGCACCTCCTTTGCTTGGACAAGGCCCTTGAAATCCTTCATTACTTCTCTAGCAACTTGTTTACGTAGCCTTTTTTGTCTAGGTCGTTCAACACTTCCATGACATCACTTAGCTTTATTAAACTTCTTAGAACATATGAAGGATCACTATCATCCATTTCCATTGTTCCCATCACGTCCTCCATGAAATTCCTAAAGTAGAGTACAAATGAGTCTTAGTGGAAAGAATGCAACACTCAAAATAGTGTTAAATTTATTCATCAAAACATTTTACATTTGGGGCTCTCTTAGGACCCAACGACTCCCTTGTCTAACTCTACGTTGCAACCAAAGTGCAACCCCTTGGCTCCCTGTTGAGGACTTTCAAGTAGCACATCTCCTTGTCTTCTTGACATGTTGAACTGCTTTTGCGAGAGTTGAGACCTCTACCTTATCGCGCTTGAGAGACTTCAGTGATGAATGAGGCACTAGAAGCATGAAATCAGCGATAGTGTTGTCGACCACTTGAGGGTGCAGTCCTGTGACATCTCTTGGTCATAGCTCTATGCCTAACAAGGGCTATAGTAACCCTTGTCGGCCGGGCTCCGACGCGAAACATGGAGGGGATATCCCCAAGTGTAATATGCATGTCCGTCCTTTGTCTGAGCTGTCGAGTCACTAGCTTTGAGCCCCAATCATGTCGAGGTCTCGTCTCGGGGGAGTCTAAGTGGTATGGCTGAAAGAACTCCGTGATAGAGCTTTGAGAGCGGTCTGCTCGTATCTCTGTGATCGATGTATCCTCTCGTGGTGCCTGACTACCTCATGAATGATTGCGGGGAGCCTTCTTGCTACAAAGAGGCTATGATGCATGAGGATCAACGCAAGTGGGAGTATGCTATGCAATCAGAGATTTCACTTATGAAGAATAAGACTTGGGACTTGGTTTCTTTACCACATGGAAAGAAAACATTGCCATGTAAATGGGTCTACAAGATGAAGGTCACAGGTGATGATGTGCCTAGGTACAAGGCCTGTTTGGTCGCTAAAGGGTTCAAGCAAGAATAGGGTGTGGACTTTGATGAGATATTCTCTCCGGTTGTGAAGATGACCACACTTAGATGCATGCTTGGACTAGTGGCGTCCGAGGATATGGAGCTTATGCAAATGGATGTCAGGACAGCTTTCTTGCACGGGGATCTGCATGAGGAAATTTACATGGTGCAGTCGGAAGGCTTTGAAGAAAAGGGCAAAGAGCATTTAATTTACAAGCTAAAGAAGAGTCTCTATGGACTTAAGCAAGCGCCTAGAGAATGGTATCAAAAGTTTGATGCTTTCATTCGGTCCCAAGGTTTTAGAAGGAGTGAAATTGATCACTACCTCTACACTAAAAGGGCTAAGGATAATAGCCTGATAATCCTAGCACTATATGTGGATGATATGCTATTGGCTAGCAAGAATACTTATGAGCTAGATGCATTAAAGGCCAAGCTGCATGAGGCCTTTGATATGAAGGATTTGGGACTTGCAGGTCATATTCTTGGTATGCGCATCACGCGTGATCGGAGTAGGAAACTCCTTTGGCTTTCACAAAAGGAGTATGTTACAAAAGTATTGTAGCATTTCAATATGGAGGGGGGGAAGGCAGTGAGTACTCCATTGCCTCCATATGTGAAATTGAGTCATACAGATAGTCCCAAATCAGATGAGGAAAGGGCCATGATGGCCAAGGTTCCTTATGCGTCAGCAGTTGGGAGTCTTATGTATGCTATGATAGCTACTAGACCAGACATTGCATTTGCAGTGGGAGTTGTTAGCCAGTATATGGCTAATCTAGGAATGAGGCATTGGGAGGCAGTTAAGTGCATCATGAGGTACATGAAGGGTACCAAGGAGATGTGCATCTTCTTTGGTAGAGGAGACATGCATGTACTTGGGTACACAGATTCAGACTATGCAGGGCATGTGGATAGTAGGAGATCCACTTCTGGTTATGTGTTCACCTTTGCAGGTGGTGCAGTGTCGTGGATGTCTCATGCACAGAAGTGTGTTGCTTTGTCTACCACAGAGGCTGAGTATGTTGCAGCCATAGAGGGTTGCAAGGAGGCTATATGGCTTGATCGGCTAGTGGGAGATTTGGGGATTCATACAGGTGTACCGACATTGCATAGTGATTCCATGAGTGCTATTCAGCTAGCACGAAATCTGATCTTTCATGCAAAGACCAAACACATTGAGGTTAGGTACCATTTCATCTTGAGGACAAGCACATAGAGCTTATCAAGGTTCATACAAATGATAACCGTGCAGATATGCTGATGAAGAGTCTACCTAGTCAGTGGTTTGAGTATTATCGTGTATTGATGGGTGTTGGATAGTATGCTCACTGGTTGTTCTCCCTGAAAGGCACATTGTCCTTTAAGTGGGAGGTTGTGGGGGTTAAAGGTCATTGTGCCTTTACCCCGGCTATGTACAATACTCAAACACATATATAAATGAATGAAAAAGAAGATTAGGGTGGTTCTGCACCCACCAAAACTTGTGTGGCTCTCTGTTTCTCTCTCTCCCTCTTCCGTACTTGCTTCCGTTGAGAGCTACAATACCAGATAAGCATGCCATATCAGCTCAAATGCAACAGATGCCACTATCTGCCAAATGGCACAAGAGATATGGTCATGTCAACTTCAAGTACCTGTTAGATCTCAGGAATTAGAATATGGCAATTGGGATTCCGAAGCTACAGTTTCTTGGAAAAGTTTGTGAAGCATGCTGCTTTGGCAAACAAAAGCGAACCATCTTCCTCTTCTTTCCCTCTTCTTTCCCTCTTCTTCTCTCTTCTTTCCCTCTTTCCTTTCCCTCTTCTTCTCTCTTTCCCCTCTTCCAATCTCTTTTCCTTTCCCTCTTCTTCCTCTTTTCCTCTTCCTCCTCTTTTCCCTCTTCTTCCTCTTCTTTCCCTCTTCTTTTCCCTCTTCTTCCTCTTTTCCTCTTCTTCTCTCTTTCCCCTCTTCCAATCGCTTTTCCTTTCCCTCTTCTTCCTCTTTTCCTCTTCTTCCTCTTTCCTTTGTCAGAAGTACGTCTCGTGCATGAGGTATTCTTGATTTGATACATACAGATGTATGGGGTTATTCCCAAACCCGCAGCATCAATGGTTCACTTTACTACTTGACGTTCATCGACGACTACATCAGATATTGTTGGGTCTACTTTTTGAAATAGAAATCTGAAGTGTTTTCCAGATTTCAAGAATTCAAAGCCATGGTAGAAAACCAAACAGGCAGAAAGATCAAGGTCATGAGATCAGACAGAGGAGGTGTATACATGTCTTCAGCATTCATGAACTTTTGCAAAAGTCATGGAATTTGAAGACAATTCACATGTACAGATACTCCTCAGTAGAATGCAATAGCTGAAAGGAAGAATGGGACTTTAGCAGATAGTGCTAGAGCAATGCTTAGTGAAAAGCATCTTTCGAATCAGTATTGGGCAGAAGCAATAGATACAGCTAACTACTTGCTTAATCGGCTTCCTACCGAACCGATACAAGGTATGACTCCTTATGAAGCATTCACTGGACACAAGCCACGCATTGGGATCTCCGCATATTTGGTTGCATAGCATATGCTCACATACATGATGATCATCGTAGGAAATTGGATGCGAAGTCATGCAAATGCATCATGGTTGGCTACAATAAAGAAAGCAAAACATACAAATTGTATGATCCCATCAACCACAAAGTCATTATCTCCAGAGATGTCATCTTTGATGAGGAATCAGAATGGAAAACCTCACATACACAGGAGATAGAAGCATCGACTTCACAGTCATCTATAGAATAGATCGATGAAGAAGAGCAAGAATTGCTAGCAACACCCCAAGCAGAGCCACAGCAGCTCAGACGGTCTACTAGGGAAAGCAGACCTCCAGCCAGATTGACATATGCTCAAAAAGGAAAAGCAATTTAGGTGGAAACCACCAACTATGCTCTTATGACTACCATCATGGCTACAGAAGAGCTAGTGTACTTCGAAGATGCAGTAGACAAGCCAGAATGGCAAACTGCTATGAATGAAGAAATGGATGCTTTGTATAAAAATAACACTTGGGAATTATGCGACCTTCCACCAAGAAAGAAGGCCATAGAAAACAAATGGGTATACAAAGTGAAGTACAATCCAGATGGAAGTATTCAGAGATATAAAGCCAGACTAGTTGCAAAAGGATTTGCACAAGAATATGGTCAAGACTATGATGAGACTTATGCTCCAGTAGCAAAGATGGATTCCATACGGTTCTTGATATCACTAGCGACACTCAGTAGATGGAATGTGTATCAGCTCGATGTCAAGAATGCATTTCTCAATGGTTATCTAGACGAGGAAATCTACATGCAACAACCTGTAGGTTATGTTGAACCAGGAAAGGAGAATAGGTTTGCCATCTCAAGAAAAGTTCTACGGCTTCAAACAAGCACCCAGAAGTTAGTACAACAGAATCGACAAATATTTTGCTGATTTGGGATACATGAAGTCCAATGCAGATCATACTCTCTACTACAAAGTTCAAGGGGAAGACATTACCATTGCACTTTTGTATGTAGATGATCTGATTGTGACAGGAAGCAAGGATAGCTTCATCAGAAAATTGAAACAAGACTTATCTACAGAGTTTGACATGAAAGATCTTGGACTTATGCACTATTGTCTTGGAATTGAGTGCTGGAGAGATTCAAATAGCACATTCATGAGTTAGCTCAAGTATGTTGACAGTCTCCTGAAGAAGTTTCATATGGCAGATTGCAAGATTGCAGCCACTCCCATGGAACAGAGTTTGAAACTTACTAAAGATTCAGAAAAGCCTACAATCAATGATAGATACTACAGGAAACTCATCGAATCTCTTATATATCTGACAATCACACGGCCAGATATTTGTTATGCAGTAAGCTCACTGGCACAATTTATGGAAAATCCAAAACAGGCTCACTGGAATGCAGCCAAAAGTGTCTTGCGATACATCAGAGGAACAAGACAGTTTGGGATAGAATACAGAGGAAGTCATCCACAGTTGCATGGATACTGTGATAGTGACTATGCCGGAGATCATGAGACCAGAAGATCAACATAGGGATATGCATTTTTCCTTGGTCAAGGTGCTATATCATGGTTGTCAAACAAACAGCCAACTATTTCTTTGTCTTCGACTGAAGTAGAATATAGAGCACTCACTATAGGTGCATGTGAGGCTATATGGCTCAGAAGACTATTGTCAAAAATAGATTACTTTGATGAGAAAGCCAACAACAATATATTGTGATAATCAATTGGTGCAAGCATTGGCCAAAAGTCCAGTATATCACTCCAAGACAAAGCACATTGATGTCAGAGAGCACTTCATCAGAGAAAGAGTGTTGGTGACATCACACTACAGCATTGTGATAGCAAAGAAAATGTTGCAGACATCTTAACCAAACCATTCAGTAAAGAGCTATTCGAGAAACACTGACTAGCTCTTGGTTTGACGCAGAGGAAGGAATTCCCATTAAAGGGGTGTGATGGAATGTAATGCTTAGTCCTTCTTCGATTCCCCAGAATCATCATCTTGACGGAAGGCCTACCTCATGATGTTGATCTTGAGGGAAGGTGTTGAGAGTTCACACTCAACATCATGTGATCATGTGTGCATAGCACCATCACGTGATTATATGTGCATACCACTAACCTTATAGAGTGCTATAAAGGAAAGGGTTAGATCCCCTAACCCTAACCCTAAAAGGGTTTGTATATATTCTATTTTTTCAACTAAATCTAGTGTATAGTTAGTCATTTGTGGAGTGCTCTCTTGCTGTGCCCTCTCTCCTCATCTCCACTCTTCTCCTCTCCCCTCTTCATATTTTGTCAATGTACCCGGCATCTCCACCAAAATATGTGACATGAAGTGGGGGGTAATAAATTTCATGCACCTCTTCACTTCCTACTGCTTTTGAGCTGAGTGATAGAGATACTCATCACTAGGAAAGAGACATTAAAAAGAAGCTTTTATACCAAGAGACCACACCATAATATCCTCCCTTATATGAGAATGAAGATGGTAACATCCCAAGTGATGTTGTACTCAAGCATAGGGCGAAGGAAAGGATCAGCGGAGGCCATAATCTTAGCAAGCTGGTCTGCACTAAAGAGAAGAGTGATACATTATTGAAAGAAGATCTTGCAGCTCAACATGACATGAACTGATATATATCAAGGAGTTTGAAGGGTTTGATTGGGGCGGATGGGTAGGTTTCGGGGAAACATTGCACCTCCTTCATAGATACCTTTACAATTAGCTCAAAACACTTTGTAAACTATCATTAGACATAGAGGCCTATAAATTTCAGTAGAGACATGATATCAAATATTAAAATCCATATCAAGATACAGCTTGAGATGGGCTTCGCTTCAATATAAGTTTTTAAGAAACAGAGAAGTGGTTGGAAAGATATGGGTAGTTTACTAGGCAGGGGTAGAAACTGTCTGAAAAAGAAATAGTCACACACAGAGAGTCATAGATTTTTGGTTTAGCATTTAATACAATAACTAAACACAAGGATGATGCTCCTTGAAGAGAGCTTTGCGCTGATATAAGTTTTGTTCAAATGGGACCATCGAGCGAAAAGTTATGAGCAAATTACTGTCAGGAGGTCAAACTATCATGATAAACACCTACTCATTCTACTGGTGCCGATGACTTGGGAGAATACTACCTCCATGATTAGAATTCATCAACGATCCAAGTCCCATAGATGTCACCTAGGAGGGAAGGAAGAGCTCCCTTTGTGACTTGGGAAATAGATAAACCATGTATGCACAATGAGCGGCCGAATAGACAACAATTTTGAGCACTTTGGAAGAGAGAACAATGGAAAAAGGGAAGAGACACTCAAGAGGGAGAACTTGAAGTGACCTTCATTACCAATAGAGTGAGAATCCACTCCAATGCAACTCAAAATACTACAAACACAAGGGAGAAGAAGAGGTTTCATATGTACAAGAGGGAGCGGAATCTCCAAGACTACTCATAGAGAGAGAATGAAGTAGAGAGAGATGGACTCAAGAGTCTACATAAGAGAATATCTACAAGAGGGAGAGAAGGCTCATCGAAGAGGCTTGAGGAGACTAGAGCTACGACAACATGAGGCGTAATGGTGGAAGAGATGTTGAACATAGGGACCCTCTCTTTTCCATATGTCCACATCCTCCTTATTCCACATGGGAATTCTAGAAGGATTCCTCTTGACTCCACACTCCTCCACATGCCTTCCACATGCTTGGCATGTGGCCTCTCTTATATTATTGGAACACATGGACATGAGATCACCTCTTTATATGACTCACTCTTTCTATTTTCTAAAAACCCCATAATATTCCATACACAAATAACTCTCACCCCATACCAAGGTATTTATAATTCATACCTATGGTATTTACAATGATCCATTCCACTCATCCTCTCAATTCCATACAATATCTTCAAAAATAGAAATAAGTGAGAGCCGCTAGGCTATCACTTGATACTCAAACTCTTATTCAATCATAGAAGAAAACAATACCAGTGCCAAATAAAAAATATCAATTTTTGGCATCACAACAACGTTGGGATTGAATTATTCACGCTGACAAGTACATATGCATAGACATCTCCATGTTTTCCTTGGAGAATATTGAGATTCAAACACTTAGACATAGAAAAACATGAGAGAAAATAGGCAAGACTTGATGCTTCCACTTTCCACATCCTCTTATGTGTTCAACAAAAAATTTGGCGCCATTAAAAGAACCCATGTCCATAGACACTCACAAGAAGGACTACAGAAGAATAAACAACTTCATGGAATAAAAATCAAGCAAAAAACCTTGACTTTGATGACTTTATTAATGCGTTGTCACTAAACAAATAGGAATACATCAACGCACTATGATGTGGCATCTCATCGACTGACACTATTCTTGTAGAGACACCCCAAGGATATCTTCACAAATAATTTTAGCTCCTACATGTCGAAGCTATGTGGAAAAAAAAATGATGTTCAATTTGTTATGAACCCTCGTGGTGTTGCATCCTACTACACTTCCTACATCACAAAAGTAGATTGAGTGACAAGTAAGGTAGTATCGCAAGTTTTAACACAATACTGTCTACTAATAAATGCACCAGCAAACAAACGAGTCCGTAAAATGGAAACACAATCTTGAACATGCAGCACATTAACTCACAACAAGCAATGGACTTGTAGCTATCATTGCCACTGACAAGCACCACGGGAGTTTTGTTACATTAACACAAGCCCTACTAAGGATTGGAAACTAGTACTAAAGCGATGAACACAGCTAGAAAAAATGAATCCATAGAGCATTGAAATTTTCTTTTCTAAAATCATTGCCTAGCACAAGAATAGGAGCACTGAGTTGCACAACATATGCTTGGTTGAGTATGCTAGCTTGTACTTTTTCAACAACAAAACAAAGAAACAAAAATAGTCAAAGATTGTGTGGTTCAACAACTACAACAAAGTGAAGGACTTTGAAAATCATTTCAAAGAATAGTGTTTGTTGTACCTACCTTTCCATCGTATGGAGCACATAATACGTGACACTTTCCCTACATGGCATGACATGTGAAACCATGAGCACCAAATAATAAATAATAATAGAAGAAAATTCAACAAAGACATTCTACCTCATGACCATGCCAACAATGCAAGAACGCTCTCTCTATAGATGGACACAAGAGATAGCTTGCCTATTGATAGTAATGAGTTCAACCTTTGCTTGGAAATGGAAAGATAAGGCAAGCTAATACCACAGCATGAAGCCATAAATTTCACCTACACATTCATGCCTAACAATTAGTATCACCATGACTTCCTGAAACTGAACACCATGCAACAATTACTAGTTGAGGACGTGCTACTTAAGAAGCATCTTGGTGAGAGTGCCCCTCTCTACTTGTTCCTATTTGGCAATGTGGGGTTAGGGAAAACCTTCATGCTTCTGTTGGTGCAAGACTTTCTATGCCACTATGCATATGGACATGGGGCAAGCACAAAGCTACAAAAGGTTTTGATCCTAGCATACACTGGCAACGTCGCATACAACATAAGTGGGGAAACTATACACTTTGTGCTTCATTTGCCTTTGCTAACATCAACCTACAAAAACCTATTTGCAGATAAGCTCCAAGCACTTTCACACTTAAACAAAGATATGCAACTGATTGTGTTCTATGAGATTTCATTGGTAGGGCAAAACACATTCATTGTGGCATGCACATGCGTGAAATAAAACACAACCAATTGTACTCGTTCAGAGGCTTAGACATGCTCCTCTATGGGGACTTGTGCCAAGTAAGACCAATGAAGGACAATTTGATTTTTTCATGTAAACCTTCAGCATTGGAAATGTCTCCTTCAATTTGGGTGAACAATGTCATGTACTACGAGATGGAGATGCCTATGTGGCAATAAAACATTGCTATACTTGGTCAACTAAATCATTTGTGCATAGGATCAAACACCTTGGGGGACATCATGGCAATCACGAGATAAGCAAAATGTGCCTCACCTTTTCTACACACATGCAGCAAAAGACATAAACAACTACGAAGTTTTCCAAGAACTGACTACAAAGCCTCACTACATACATGTGAAAGACAAAATAAGACTTGTAGCAAGATAATACGAATTCCACTCAATCAAAAATCAATGGGAGACCTACACACAAAACTACAACTGAAGCCTACTGCCATTGTTGAAATTTGTTCTCAAAACCTAGATATCCCATACAAACTTGTCAATGGAGTGGACACTATCTTCAAGGACGCACAAATGAATTGCAATCCACCAATTGTATGGATTGAGTTTGTGAATCGTGAAGTAGGCAAAAAACACACACCAGTCTCATTCTTTCCTCTACAAAGAAGGTATTCAGATGTCATGGACCCCAAGCTTGCAAATAGCATGCAAATTTTCAATAGGCAAAAACCACATGGACATCGTTTGTAGGCACCAATTTCCAATATAGCTAGCCGCAATGAGGACAATATGTCATGTGCAAGGTCTCTCAAAGGATTCTCTTGCATTTCACCCTTTAGGAGTAAAGACCCATGGTCTTGTATATGTAGCACTCTCACACATCTGTGATCCATCAAAGCTATACATTTTGCATCATTTGGAGTAGAGGAACCGATCACTCTATTTTGCAAGAGATCAAGAATTTGCAAAGTATGTGCTCATGGTCTACGCAACAACTAGACTTCAGCTCACTAAGTAGTAGCACTTTTCCTTGCAGTCACTCAACACAAGATCATTCCATGGACACAAGGTGGACATAATGGCAGTAGGAGTATCCTTGCTACATTTTTACTTGCAATAGGTCCATGAAAAAGCATCAAACACGACTTCCATTGCAGGATTCTAGCATGTATGTTGTTCTAACAACCTTGGCATGGGAACGTACTACAAAATGCACAATGTCCTTGAACAAAAAGAATTCATCCATGAACATGGTGTTGACTTTTTTCTAACTACATTCAACAACTTGCACTTCAATGAAATTGCAACAATCAATGTTTACAAATCACTTAAGGCCAATGTTAATGTTCTTGTGAAAGGACGACACCAACTAATGCTTCACGTAAAACAAAACATTTGTACTTACATGTTGGCGACTTCAACATTTTCTACAATAAACCTAGCCATAGCCTCAACACACTTAAACACTTCATGGAAGCTCATAACATGCAATAACTAAATAAGAGAACCAACAACAATCCATGCCTCCACCCTTGATTACATTTGGGCTTGCCAAAGCACCATCACAAAAACAACAAGCGGTTTAAGCTTCATCTACTAGTCTGATCACTCCTTGGTGTACACCACCAATGCTTCTCCTATGCCATTGAGCATTTCTACCTACCCTCAAACTTTAAACGAGAAGGCCTCTTGAATATCATTCAACTTGTTTTGAATAGAGTAGATTCAAGCTCATTCAATGTAGAGTGTATTACGTAAGGATGAAGAGAGCCTCTGACAAGCCTTAGTTGGCATTGATAGTTTGACTCTTGAGCATCCCTGGTAGGTGTTTCAGGTGCTGTGCAAGTGTGTAGTGGGAGCTATAGGTTTATAGACCAGTGTGCAGTATTAGCTGAGATTGGCTAAAGCACCAATGGTGCTCTAGTGCTCCATTTTGCACCCTAAAAAATGAACCTCTCATTTTGAGAATTTGTGCATGACCAAAACACCTAGGAATTTGTGCTCCCCATCACCGGATTCACATTATGGGTAGTCCCTTTAAAGATGACATGTTTGCTGCAAAATCTTTGTAAAAGGTTGTTCTTTTTTTTGTCCATGAGGGACAATATAATATGCCAACATCCTTCCCTCCTACAGACCATCATAGTAGTTGCAAATCTATGCCTCTAGAAATGATCAAAGATTATTGCTTTAAAATCCCAAATTCTTGGGCAGAAAGCTCCATTGTAAGCATTCTCAAACTATTGTAGTAGTTGCAAATCTATGTCCCTATGAATGATCAAAAGTAAATCCCAAATTCCCACATAGAAATCCCCATCAAATAACCGATTTCCATCTAATACTCCATATTGATTAAATTAAATCTAAGGGCCCACATTTCTCCAATCATCCTAGGAAACCTCTCCTTAATATATAGAATAGATAGATAGTAGTAAATCAATGGTGTGAGTGTATTCTCCATCCATCCCTATTCACCCATCTTTTGTCAAAGGTGCTCAATTAGCTTAGGTGCCTGGGCTTTGCCTGAGGTCTTGTTTCTTCCCTCCTATGTCTCTATCCCTCCCTCTTGTGCACCCCCGGCTCCTTTTTCAAGCTTTCACATTGCTACACCAAGGAGTAGTAAGGGATTATAGGTCCATCACCACCACCAATAGATAGCTCCATAATTCTTGACATAAAGAAACCCAAGTAAGTATGCCATTCACTGAAAACCTTCCCCATGATTCTGATGCATGTGTGTGTATGTTGGATTCAAACCCAAAGTTGGTGAGTTGCTCGCCCTCTTGAACAACACCTTTTGCTTTAAGCACAAGCTAGTACAAGCCTTTGATATGGTAGAGGCATTTTCTCTCCCATATCTAGCATGAGTTCCAAATATAGAGCTCCCAATTTGATAGTTGTGTGAGGAAAAAAGTTTCTACTTACCACTGCCGCTAGGCAATCAATGAGAAGGTCTTGGAAACTTTGAGAAATTTCTTGCAAAGAGACAACAAAAAAAAACATAGAATCACAGCTTCCTCAATTCTGTATGGAATGGCAAGTGGCTTTGTAGACATGTGTTTGAGGCAGATCCAACAGGACTGACAGCTTTGCAAATGGAGGCCTAGATGTTGAGATCCTACTCACATAGGAAATGATGAAATGAAGACGTTGGAGTAGACAGAGCTTCACCACAGCTTCAGAACTTCACGGAATCAGAAGCAGCTTCACAGGTAGAAGTTTTGAACCACTCTGGAGTCTGAATCCACTGGGAGTATCTGAACTACAAATGGTGGCCTAGATATGGAGATCCAACACACGAAATCCGCATAGGAAATTGAATTTCGTCACATTTTGCAGGAGCTCCACTCCACCTCTTGCTGCCATGCGCCAATCTTAGGCTCCTCTTCTCACAACACATGGTGGTCTTAAATCCTCTCCAAGTAACACATGGCAATCTCATCCTCCTTTATATATAGTAAGAAGATAAGTCTCCGCTTGTCACATAGAAATCTCAATATCCTCTTCTCATGCCACGTGGAAAAGCAGCCTACCTCCACTCCACCTCTTGTTGCTACAAGTGGTAATCTCAGACTCCTCTTCTCAAAACATGTGGCAGTCTCAGCCTCCTCTCCATGTGACACATGAAAATCGCATCCTCCTTTACATATAGTAAGATAAGATAAGAAGATAAGATGAGAAGAAGAAGATTTCTAAGAGCTTGTGAGATCTCTCTCAGATGCTCCTTGTGAGAGCTTGGCATTTTTTATTGGTTTCTGTCTTTACTAGTTCGGAGGCACTTCAACCCAATGCCAATACTAGATGCTAGCTTCCTATTTACTGGTGAGGAAATGGTTCTTTGGTGCTCAAAATGGAATCCTCCAAAATTGCGATGCCAATTTTTGCACATCAGTGGCACTTAACATTGCTCTTGAATTTTGTGCCAGCCTCCAAATTGCCACCATGCCACATTTTAGGCATCGTGTGCACAAACCATTATAGTGCCAAACAAAGAATAGCTTGGGCTTGTAGGTTGGAAGAGGACTTATAGTACATGGATGAGTGTCTATAGGATTTACAATTGATTGGACAGTGCAACAAGAAATGGTGTTTGGGGTCCATGCATGTCACACACGAACATTGCATCAATTGTCTTTTTTTGCAAGAAAAAGAGAGAATATTAATGAAAGAAAGATACACCTTTAATTTCTTATTCTACAAAGCATCTTGTAAAGCCCTAAATCCTAACCAAAAGTCTCCATCCCTCAGGCTTTGGAAGTAGACTCTAACTCTCGAGGCTTTGATGCTTTAGGTGTATATGGACTCTTCCTCCGGGCATAGAATTTGTCTACTTCCAAATGTGGACTCAGTTGTGATGGTTTAGGCATAGAATCCAATGGAGGTTGTGATTCTCTAGGCATATATTGAATCTCTACTTTTGATTGTAAGGTACATGGTGATTCCTTGGGCATAGACTCCTCAGGAGGTTGTGATGCCCACGGCATGAATGAATCTCTACTTCCACTCATGGACTTTGCTGGGATGCTTTGGGCATAGACTCCCAAAAATGGTGTGATGCTTTGGCTATAGATTGAGTCTCTACTTCCATGAGTGGACTCCCTTCTGATTTATACTCCTCAGGCGTATGTTGAATCTCTACTTTTGTATCAACTGGACTCGATTGTGATGCTTCGGGAGTAGACTCCTTTAAAGGTTGTGATGGATTGGGAGTATATTGAGTCTCTACTTCCTCAAGAGTCTTTGATGCAGACTTGGGTGTCTCAATTACTTTAATTGGAGATTGAGCAATTATGTATCGAATGGTATGAGCAAAAAATGTATATAGTTTTGCATCAAAATATGTAGACATTGAGGATTGTGAGCCCTTCACATCAAATATTTCATCGAGGAGCAACTTGCAGCTATAGCACACTCTCCACCCACAACTGTATGGATCATTTTTCTCTACAATCTCACATCATTGTAAGTTCATTACTTCTTGCAAGTCACCATCATCCTTTGTGACTTGTTCAATTGCACTTATTGACCTTGATGTAGACCTATCCATCATAACATACAAGGGAATGAATAAGTGTATCGCAAAGATACATACCATAAAAGTTACAATGCATTAAGAGTAAGTGTACCATGAAAGTTACAATGCATTAAGAGTATACTTATGCTAACACATTGCCATGATATCTTGCCATTGAATTGGCAAAATAGCATTTCTTGGCTTGTAGGTCCAAAGCTACCAACCTCCAATGTTTCCTGCATGGCCAATTAAGAATCTTTATTATTTGACTTCATCTTACCTCTCGCAAAAGTAAATATGAGGTTGCGGTCACTTATGCCTCATAATGTGGAAAAACAATAACTCGTACATTGTCCATATTGAGAGATTGCAGCCAGGTGCATATATCTTCTATTGGCTTTTTATTATTATTGAGCTATGTAGAAAGCAGGGAATTTACAACATATACACACTTTCTGAATTTGGAGGAAACCAAGATATCATTATACTACATCAAAAAATAACCAAACATTAGCTCATTAAATTTAATCAATATATAGATACTAAGACAAGATAAAGTTTGTATCAAACCTAAGGGCAGCCATTATAACTTTGTGACATTAACCTCTTTCCCTGGATATCTTAGGATTTGAAACTCTTCTGCACCAAATGATAGATATTGAGGTTGCTGTCCAATCACAACCTGAACATCAAAGTTGCTTCCTATTTCTTGTAGCTTAGACAAAGCTTCAAAATTCTTTGTGTGAGCCACACCATCATCATATGCTCTGAGTTCCCATATAAGCGATGTAGTTGACTCTCTATGTTAGGAAAGTCTTTCGGTGATCCTTTTATTGTCTTAAATATTTCACTTTCAGTTTTTCCAACAATCACCATATCAATTAAAATTGAAGGAAATATTGTGGTCTTCCTGACTTCAAATCCACATGAACTCATTTCTTCTTCCTTCCCCTCTGCTGTCTATAAAAAATACAAAAGCTTGTGAGATTGATAAGTTATAGTTAAATGTAATGCTTGTAAAAGAAAAGTAAAGGGTCATACCAGGATATATGTCCATGATTTCTTTGCGTAATCTTGTGAGCAAGGAAGATCATCCATGTCATCATCTGCAATCATCTGTGCATCACCTTCGTCTTTATTTTGGGAGTCACCAAGATCTTCCATGTCATCATCTCCAATTCTCTTATGTTCCACCTCTTTCTCGTAGCCGACAATTAGATCAGCTTGCAAGTGGAAGTGTGCCATGCAAGCCTTTCTTTCAATAATATTAGTGGAATATCCTTTTCTGAGAAGATCTTTGAAAAGATATCCCATCCGTAATAAGGTGACCTCCCAATTATGCGGTTGCAAGTATTCCAGCATAGTAATCAAGAGACTCCCACGTTTTGCAGGACATTTGTAGATTTTGGAGTGCACTTGATGATGAGGAGAGGACCTATGGATTTATTTTTCCTCTAGCATGAGATGCAAACTCTTGGAATTCCCCCTTATGTTATGTTGTACGGACTAGTTAGGATATGGACTCCACATGCATAAGAGGAATGATTCGAGGCATTGGATCTTTAATCCACATTCTCTCTTTCTTGCCTTGGATGCATACACACCATTGTAGATCTTGAAATCACAAGCATAAACTTTCTCCAAAGTGTTATGTATCTCTTCTTGGTTTTCTTTATTAACAACAATGACAATAGTGCAAATTCCAGCTCTACTAATGGTGGTATATAGTATTCTATTGACGAATTGGTGAATATCATTGGAAGAAACCTCATCAATAAAGAATACTTGGGGCTTATCCCAACTTGTTTC
Organism: Dipteris shenzhenensis; assembly: GCF_047967505.1. Taxonomy (NCBI): domain Eukaryota; kingdom Viridiplantae; phylum Streptophyta; class Polypodiopsida; order Gleicheniales; family Dipteridaceae; genus Dipteris; species Dipteris shenzhenensis. The sequence goes on from NC_141600.1 coordinate 21,571,464, forward strand.
ATCAAGTAAAAAGTCCTCATCTAAAATGCCCCTGTACGCTACACGCTTTCCATATTCTGAAATGATGTTCACATTGAATTGAAAGTCATGGTTGATTGCACTTGTTATTCTTAGTTTATGCTCATTCACAAGCTTCTCAACATATGCAAATTATAACCTATGGTGGGATTATGGCTCTCATGAATGAGGTGACTACTTCAGCCCCATCTTCTTGATTCTTCATCCACTTATGTGCCCATGCCTTTTCCTTAGCTATGGATAAAGTGGCTATATGCTTCACAATATTAGGGTCAATATTGCATTGACCACACCAATAGGGATATCTTTTTCTGTAATATCTAATCACACTATCCACTACATCACACTTCACCTGTATGTTGATGCACTCCTCCATGCAATGATCTTTGTCCTTCCTGCCAAAAAACCATTCTTTCTTGAGGAGTTTCTCTGTTGCCATTGTTACATAGCTATCCGGAAAATACTTTACGGGCCTACACATTCTTGCTGTCACCTCTTTTTTCTCAACCTTTGACTTTTGTCATAGTAACAAAGGACATTTATAAGTAATCTAACCCTTCTCGTATGCAGAAAAACTGCCACAACTTGCTCAAACACCTCAACAGGTCAAAAAATTATACTTGTGTAGTCTGCATATCTATCTCTCGCTACCTTGAAGCTTGTGAGAGATTCTTTCCATTCTTGACTTGCCCTTGGTACAACTGCACTTAAACATGTATAAAAATTGAGTAATGTGTTTGCATCTACTTTTGTGGCAATTCTTTTCAAATGTATTACTGGAGAACCAAGTGTCATCCATAGATACCTCGCTTTCATTAGGATTTCTGATGTCAAGGTTATCTTACATTTTGCAAAAATATCATAATTCCGTCTTTCGGACTCAATCAAATATTTTGTTGGATGCTTAAAAATACATATTGTGGCCATATAAAAATTGAAGGGAAGAACCTTTGAAATTTTGTTTGTAGTGAGTTTTCTGGAGTCCCTTGCTTATCTAGCGAGTTCAGTACAGGCATATAACACCTATTTCATTAATTTTGGACTTTTTGTGTTGTTTTTGGACGAAGCCCAAAAATCCTTCCCAAATGAAAACTTTACTTTATGAAAATATCCTTTCCAAATCAAAATTTTACTTTCTAAAAAGTTTCTTCCCAAATCAAAAGTTCACTTTGTGGCACTGTCATATTCACATAAAAATATTGTTTTTTCAATCTATACTTTTGCACCAACATGCAAGAATTTGAAATAATCCTATATTAGAAATTCTAGCTATATCTAAGTTATTTGTTAATTTAATTATTTTTAATATTTTTCCTTGACGTTTTTCCTTCCCAAATCAAAAGTTCACTTTGTGGCTCTATCATATTCACATACAAATATTGTTTTTTCAATCTATACTTTTACACCAACATGCAAGAATTTGAAATAATCCTATATTAGAAATTCTAGCTATATCTAAGTTATTTGTTAATTTAATTATTTTAAATATTTTTCCTTGACGTTTTTCATTGACATGATAAATTTATAAATCCATGAAAGGAGACTTAAATATTTCATGAAAATAACATTGTCACTCGGCAATATGCACAAAATTTAACAATACTTTTAATAAATAGAAAGAAGACATGATGCCATAAGACCAAAGAGGGATAATAGCAATTGTAGCTAAATTATGTATATGATTACATTGAGAGACGTTGCTCTTAGCTACAGTCTTTATATCCAAAATGATATAGATTGAACATATGTTTACAATTTAAATTGTTGCTCTTAAAGAGCCTCAATTCGTGCCATCTGCATAATTTGACACCCCATTGTCTTATTGCTCAATGTCACGACAGTCCCTTGCCAGTTGCCATCTGCATAATTTGACCTAGGCTTGTCTTGCCAAGCCTTGCCCCTTGGGTGCATTGACTCCCCATTGTCTTATTGCTCAATGCGATAGTCCCTTGCCAGGTGCCATCTGCATTAACTCCCTGTTGTCTTGCCAAGCCTTGACCCTTGGGTGACATCCAGTGCAAAATACAGGTGCCATCTGCATTAACTCCCACAAGTTATCTTGCCAAGCCTTGCCCCTTGGGTGCATTGACTCCCCATTGTCTTATTGCTCAATGTGATAGTCCCTTGCCAGGTGCCATCTGCATTAACTCCCTATTGTCTTGGCAAGCCTTGACCCTTGGGTGACATCCAGTGCATATTTTGACTCTTATTTGACATACGAGGTGATGACTCTGATTATAATTGTCTTGGATTGGCTCCTTGCCTAGTACCCAAATAAAATCCTTCTGAATCAATGGACTTCAATACAAAGCTTTAATCATGGACATTCTTCATTTGCGCTATCTCCTTCTACTTCCTCCATGGCGAGCATCCTTAAAAATTCGTGTATATGCAAAATAGTTTGCTGTGGTATTTTTATTTTTCCTTCTACCTCATATCCCATGTGCTTCTTTGATTTCTTTGCCCTTGAATGCCAAGACACTATGATTGTCTCTGTCGAAACTTGAGAGACTGCTTCATCATTTGGGACCCACTCCTTCATTATACAATTAGTATATAATGTGTTGTTATCCATATTCTCCTTCCTGCCCTTTGGCTCATACCATACCGCTGTAAATGTTGTAGCTCTCCCTTGGTCATCTCTTTGCACATCAACTACTTTTGCAACCCAAAACTTCACATTCTCATATTCATCATCCGATGGCCGAACCACAACAAAACAATCAACCTCTATATCTACTTGTGGCATAAACTCTCTCTTCTTCGGTCCACAATATGGACGTGGGAGTAATGATACAAAATCATTTTCAAAGACTGGAGCTGGGCGCAAATCGTTATGAACATTTGGCCAAAACATATTGCATTCTTCCTTGACATCCTTTGAGCCTCGCATTCTCTCAAGGTCCTTTATTAAATTTCGTGTCTTGTTAATTACAGTGGTAGTGTGTTCTCTCCAAGCAGGCTTCGAATCAGGATATCTCTGGAGCATTTCCTCTTTGTATGTAATAAATGCTTTTAATCCATCTATTTCACAATTAGACCTCTCATTAAATTCTTGTATAGGAGCCCATGTTGGATACCTTTCCTTGCTGGGAATTGAAGTTAAGAGACTGTAAGGTTCTTCAGGTTCCCATTTTGTATCATGAGAATACTGTTGCCATTGCATTACGGGTTTTTCATCTTTTAAAAAAAAACGAAAGTAGTGTGGATTGGTATGACCTGTCAATGCATCACCACCCGTTTGTATGAAAGGTAGAATGAAGCTCTTCCAATCATACATTCTTTCGAGCCTCTCACATACTGTACTTTCCTTACGACCACCAACTTGCCTGCCACATCTTCTTACCAAGTCATCTATTGTCTCCACATCCTTGCATTTAAGCTCCCTTGAGACTGTGCTAAAAACCTGATCGATATCCTCATGTGTATGCCCAACATACAAAAATCCACATTCGACCTCATTGAAGATTCGATGAGCAACTAGCATGGAGCAGAAGGCAAACATAAGTACATTCTTATTTTCTCGCCAGCAATTATCAGCTTGTATTCTCAAAGTCGGTGGCAGGCGACCTTTTTCTGCATGTACATTGCGAATTGCCTTCATAATAGATGTTACAACTTGATTGCTATCATGTAGATGCAAGGAATCAATCCATATATCTGCAAAGAACTTAATTCCATGCACTAACACTCCACATAGATGTGTCTTTAGAAAGTGCTTTCCTTGTAATTTAGGTGGAGTGGCAACAAAACGAGGCAATGTTGTTGTATTCTGATCCATGCCATCTACAATAAGACACATGTAGTCATCAGGATGCGAAATAGCTTGCTCCTTCCAAAATGCATATTTTTGTCTGGAATGTCGAATAAGGTCATGACGAGATTTTCGGTTTTTTTTGTATAATTCCCTTTGATTTGGACATGTTGCACTCTCAATCGCTCGCTTTAAATCATCACAGACATTGCACTTTGACATTTTTTGCCTCCTTGGGATTTTAACATATCCAAAGTTCTTCTTCCAAAGAGTATACAAAGTATGAGAAGAAGCTACAGCATCCCCTCTTTGCCTTTGCTTTTCTGCAATAGAGTCAAATACTTCGAGCTTTGTCAAGCCCATTGGAAGGTGCATTTCAGTGATCGCGTCACCGTTAGGGAGTTTGGTAGATATATGGGGTTGAGGCAAAGCATTTTCATGTATGAAGTCTTGTAAAATTGCTGCTGCCCTGACAGTTGAGATTCTTGATTTGGACCTTCCTCTATTACCGTGAATGCTAAATTTGTTGCCGCCCTTTGCCTTGGTGACTAAATCCCAATATGTACCATGGGATAATCCAGTAATATTGCGATATGCCTTATTGCAAATCCTTTTTCCATTTACGAGAGGTTTTACCTTTTGTCTTGAACTTAGCCTTTTATTGCCATTCTGAAGAAAGCAAGAGAGACTTGTGAGAAGGTATTCATTTCTTTCGCTTCCCCTTCTTTGCCACACGTGTCCTCTACATTCCCTGATGTCTGCAAGATCAATGAAGCGCATACATCTTCGCTTGCAACATAGATATCCCAATGCATTTAACATGTTCTCCTCCTTCATTACTCTCTTCCTCTTTGGTTGCTTTTGTGGATCTGCCTGGATTCTCTTTCTCTTCATGCATATGTATGACCGTTTTCGTTCCTCGTACACATTGTTATCTGTATTTATGCACTTCTTCTCCTCACATTTGTTTGTAACCAAGCATCCATGATTGGTCGTTGCATCCTTGTTCATATCACAATCAAAGTTAAATACTGAATAATCCTCTGTTGATCTCATCCTCATTTTTAACATACTCTTAGGACCATTCAATGAATTCAATATTCTACGAGAGTATTGAGAACCTTGAAACTCTTCCACTCCTGAGAGAACATCACTCATTGGGACATCTTGCATGGCTTTCACAAATCCACAACCTTGATTGACACCAGGTTTGTTAATATGCATGAACTCATCCACACTTGACAAGACATCGCTATTGAAACCTTTGCCCTTCTCACTGTGCAAGAATTCATCCACCCCAGATAAGGCTTCGCTTCTAAAATCATTTTGTTTCTTGGAACCAATGAACTCATCCACTCCAGATAAGATGTCACTTCTATAATTGAGTATATTGAAATCATCCACATTTGAAGTGATAGAGCATGGCACATGGGCACGCTTTTTAGGTCCTTTGATATTGTAGTATGCGTTGTCTTTATCATTGAAAACCACGTGCCTCTTTCTCATGTTTAAAAATTGCATGCTCCATCTCATATTCTTGCCTACCTCATAGTAGGGATCACATAAGGATGTTATGTTATCAACCATACCATCATCAGTGACTTTTAGAATCCTCATCTGCGCAAATGACCATTGCTCCACTTGTTCAAATCCCAATACTTCACCTTCTGCTACAATCTTATTTGCAAATGATCTCATTTGTAGAATGTCCCCTATAGTAAAATCCAAGGTGGTGCACTTTGTATTCTTGATAATGTCTGTTGCATAAGTCTCATCTTTGTCCCATGCTATAAATGATTTGTTGGATGTATTGTAGGGCATAACATCTCCAAGTGTTTCCATATCTCCACATTTATACTTTAGCTCAACATGTGCGCTAAGAATCTTTGATACAGTAACTGCTACCTTATCTTCGCCAAGTCTTCGAAAGTGGCAAAGAGAATTGGGATCACTATCATGGATTGTAGCAAATGCAACTACTTCTCTTTTGCTACATAAAATCACATCCATCCCTGGAACAAAATCTATAGCCATCTCCTTTGTGAGAGTCCTTCGCAAGCAAGCTGCAGTGGCAACAATTACATAAATATTAGTCTCTTTTTAATAATCTACTTATTTATTATAATTTTTAATTAGTACTTAATTTATTAGTGGGAGAAGTTATGCGATCAAATACTCATCAGATGGACATGCCAAGTTATCCTTTGCATGGTCAATCAAGCATTAAATACTATTTTTGCTCTAGTGTCATGCACATCCGTAAAAAAACATGAGCCTACTAGGTACGTTATCCAATCAAACACTAATGGGATGCGGGTGCCACTTTGCATGTAAGTCAATTCCACCTAGTTGAGGTGTACAAAAAGTGTCGTGCCCATCGGATATGCTTTGCATGGTCCATCGAGCATTAAATACTATTTTTGCTCCTATCATGCACATCCATTAAAAAAAACGCTGCTAGGTGTGTTATCCGATTAAGTACTTATGCGATGGGAATGCCACTTTGCATGTAAGTCAATTCCACCTAGTTGAAGGTGTGTGCAAAGTATTGTGCCCATCCAATATGCTTTGCATTGTCGATCAAGCATAACACACTATTTCTGCCTTACTGTCATGCACAACCATATAAAAACATGGCCATAGGTGTGTTATTCAAATAAGTACTTATCAGATGGGGGCTCCACTTTGCACGCAAGTCCGTTTTAACTACATTGAGGTGCATGAAAAGTATTGTCACCATCGGATATGATTTGCATGGTCGATCACGCATTATACACCATTTTTTCCCTAATGATATGCACATTCGCACAAAAACACGCCATTAGGTGTGTTATCTGACCAAGTACTTATCGGATGGGTGTGCCTCATTGAGAACATTTCAATACCACCTAGGTTGAGGCGTAAAAAAAGTTTTGTGCCCATTGGATATCCTTTGCATGGTCGATCGAGCATTAAATACCATTTTTGCCTTAGTGCCATGCACATTCGTCAAAAAACGCAGTCCTAGATGTGTTATTCAGACTAGTACTTATCGGATGGGGGCTCCAGTTTGCACGCAAGTCTGTTTCAACTAGGTTGAGGTGTGTGCAAAGTATTGTCACCATCAGATATGATTTGCATGGTCGATCACGCATTATACACCGTTTTTCCCTAGTGGTATGCACATCCGCAAAAAAACACGCCCTTAGGTATGTTATCTGACCAAGTACTTATCGGATGGGTGTACCTCTTTGACAACATTTTAATACCACCTAGGTTGAGGTATAAGAAAAGTATTATGCCCATCGGATATGCTTTGCATGGTTGATCGAGCATTAAATACCATTTTTGCCTTAGTGCCATGCACATTCGTAAAAAAACACGCTGCTAGGTGTGTTATCTGATCAAGAACTTATGCAATGGGAATGCCACTTTGCATGTGAGTCAATTACACCTAGTTGAAGATGTGTGCAAATTATCGTGGCCATCCGATATGATTTGCATGGCTGATTGAGCATTAAATACCATTTTTGCCTTAGTGCCATGCACATCCGTAAAAAAACACGCTGCTAGGTGTGTTATCTGATCAAGCACTTATGCGATGGGTGTGCCACTTTGCATGTAAGTCAATTACACCTAGTTGAAGGTGTGTGCAAAGTATTGTGTTCATCGGATATGCTTTGTATTGTCGATCGAGCATAACACACCGTTTCTGCCTTAGTGTCATGCACAACCATATAAAAATACGGCCATAGGTGTGATATTCAAATAAGTACTTATCAGATGGGGGATCCACTTTGCACGCAAGTTCGTTTCAACTACGTTGAGGTGCATGCAACGTATTGTCACCATCGAATATGATTTGCATGGTCGATCACGCATTATACACCATTTTTTTCCTAATGATATGCACATCCGCAAAAAAACACGCCATTAGGTGTGTTATTTGACCAAGTACTTATCGGATGGGTGTGCCTCATTGAGAACATTTCAATACCACCTAGGTTGAGGCGTACGAAAAGTTTTGTGCCCATCGGATATCCTTTGCATGGTCTATCGAGCATTAAATACTATTTTTACTCTAGTGTCATGCACATCCGTCAAAAAACACGTTTCTAGGTATGTTATAGGATCAAGCACTTATGGGATGGGCATGCCACTTTGCATGTAAGTCAATTCTAGCTAGTTGAAGGTGTGTGCAAAGTATCGTGCCCATCGGATATGCTTTGCATGGTCGATCGAGCATTAAATACCACTTTTGCCTTAGTGCCATGCACATCCGTAAAAAAACACGCTGCTAGGTGTGTTATCTGATCAAGCACTTATGCGATGGGCGTGCCACTTTGCATGTAAGTCAATTACACCTAGTTGAAGGTGTGTGCAAAGTATTGTATTCATCGGATATGCTTTGCATTGTCGATCAAGCATAACACACCGTTTTTGCCTTAGTGTCATGCACAACCATATAAAAACACGGCCATAGGTGTGTTATTCAAATAAGTACTTATCAGATGGGGGCTCCACTTTGTACGCAAGTCCGTTTTAACTACATTGAGGTGCGTGCAAAGTATTGTCACCATCGGATATGATTTGCATGGTCGATCACGCATTATACACCATTTTTTTCCTAATGATATGCACATCCGCAAAAATACACGCCATTAGGTGTGTTATCTGACCAAGTACTTATCGAATGGGTGTGCCTCATTGAGAACATTTCAATACCACCTAGGTTAAGGCGTAAGAAACGTTTTGTGTCCATCGGATATGCTTTGCATGGTCGATCGAGCATTAAATACTATTTTTGCTCTAGTGTCATGCACATCCGTCAAAAAACACGTTGCTAGGTATGTAATCCAATCAAGCACTTATAGGATGCGCGTGCCGCTTTGCATATAAGTCTATTCCACCTAGTTGAAGGTGTGTGCAAAGTATCGTGCCCATCGGATATGCTTTGCATGGTGGATCGAGCATTAAATACCATTTTTGCCTTAGTGCCATGCACATCCGTAAAAAAACACGCTACTAGGTGTGTTATCTGACCAATTACATATCGGATGGGTGTGCCTCATTGCAAACATTTCAATACCACCTAGGTTGAGGCATACGAAAAGTTTTGTGCCCATCGGATATGCTTTGCATGGTCGATCGAGCATTAAATACTATTTTTGCTCTAGTGTCATGCACATCCGTCAAAAAACACGCTTCTAGGTATGTTATCCGATCAAGAACTTATGGGATGGGCGTGCCACTTTGCATGTAAGTCGATTCCACCTAGTTGAAGGTGTGTGCAAAGTATTGTGTCCATCGGATATGCTTTGCATTGTCGATCAAGCATAAAACACCGTTTTTATCTTAGTGTCATGCACATTCGTAAAAAAACGCAGTCCTAGATGTGTTATTCAAACTAGTACTTATCGGATAAGGGTTCCAATTTGCATGCAAGTCCGTTTCCACTAGGTTGAGGTGTGTGCAAAGTATTGTCACCATCGGATATGATTTGCATGGTTGATCACGCATTATACACCGTTTTTTTCCTAGTGGTATGCACATCCGCAAAAAAACACGCCCTTAGGTATGTTATCTGACCAAGTACTTATCGGATGGGTGTGCCTCTTTGACAACATTTTAATACCACCTAGGTTGAGGTATGAGAAAAGTATTATGCCCATCGGATATGCTTTGCATGGTCGATCGAGCAGTAAATACCATTTTTGCCTTAGTGCCATGCACATCCGTAAAAAAACACGCTCCTAGGTGTGTTATCCGATCAAGCACTTATGCGATGGGAATGCCACTTCGCATGTAAGTCAATTCCACCTAGTTGAAAGTGTGTGAAAAGTATTGTGCCCATCAGATATCCTTTGCATGGTCAATCGAGTATTAAATACTATTTTTACTCTAGTGTCATGCACTTCCGTCAAAAAACACGCTGCTAGGTATGTTATGCAATCAAGCACTTATGGGATGGGTGTGCCACTTTGCATGTAAGTCGATTCCACCTAGTTGAAGGTGTGTGCAAAGTATTGTGCCCATCGGATATGCTTTGCATTGTCGATCAAGCATAAGACACCGTTTTTGCCTTGGTGTCATGCACAACCATGAAAAAACACGGTCCTAGGTGTATTATTCAAACTAGTACTTATCGGATAAGGGCTCCAATTTGCATGCAAGTCCGTTTCCACTAGGTTGAGGTGTAAAGTATTGTCACCATCGGATATGATTTGCATGGTTGATCACGCATTATACACTGTTTTTTCCCTAGTGGTATGCACATCCGCAAAAAAACACGCCCTTAGGTATGTTATCTGACCAAGTGCTTATCGGATGGGTGTGCCTCTTTGACAACATTTTAATACGACCTAAGTTGAAGTATAGGAAAAGTATTTTACCCATTGGATATGCTTTGCATGGTCGATCGAGCATTAAATACCATTTTTGCCTTAGTGCCATGCACATCCGTAAAAAAACACGCTGCTAGGTGTGTTATCCGATCAAGCACTTATGCGATGGGAATGCCACTTTGCATGTAAGTCAATTCCACCTAGTTGAAGGATCGTGCCAATCGCGGATATGCTTTGCATGGTCGATCGAGCATTAAATACCATTTTTGCCTTAGTGCCATGCACATCCGTTAAAAAACACACTTCTACGTTTGTTATCTGATCAAGCACTTATGCGATGGGCGTGCCACTTTTCATGTAAGTCAATTCCACCTAGTTGAAGGTGTGTGCAAAGTATTGTGCCCATCGGATATGCTTTGCATGGTCGATCGACCATTAAATACTATTTTTGCTCTAGTTTCATGCACATCCGTAAAAAAACACGCTGATAGGTATGTTATCCAATCAAGCACTTACGGGATGGGCGTGCCACTTTGCATGTAAGTCAATTCCACCTAGTTAAAGGTATGTGCAAAGTATTGTGCCCATCGGATATGCTTTGCATGGTTGATCGAGCATTAAATACCATTTTTGCCTTAGTGCCATGCACATCCGTAAAAAAATACGATGCTAGGTGTGTTATCTGATCAAGCACTTATGCGATGGGCGTGCCACTTTGCATGTAAGTTAATTCCACCTAGTTGAAGGTGTGTGCAAAGTATTGTGCCCATCGGATATGCTTTGCATTGTCGATCAAGCATAACACACTGTTTTTGCCTTAGTGTCATGCACAACCATATAAAAACACGGCCATAGGTGTGTTATTCAAATAAATACTTATCAGATGAGGCCTCCACTTTGCACGCAAGTCCGTTTTAACTACGTTGAGGTGCGTGCAAAGTATTGTCACCATCGGATATGATTTACATGGTCGATCACGCATTATACACCGTTTTTTCCCTAGTGGCATGCACATTCGCAAAAAAACACGCCCTTAGGTATGTTATCTGACCAAGTACTTATCAGATGGGTGTGCCTCTTTGACAACATTTTAATACAACCTAAGTTGAGGTATAGGTAAAGTATTATGCCCATCAGATATGCTTTGCATGGTCGATCGAGCATTAAATTCCATTTTTGCCTTAGTGCCATGCACATCCGTAAAAAAACACGCTGCTAGGTGTGTTATCCGATCAAGCACTTATGCGATGGGAATGCCACTTTGCATGTAAGTCAATTCCACTTAGTTGAAGGTGTGTGCAAAGTATCGTGCCCATCTAATATGCTTTGCATGGTCGATCGAGCATTAAATTCCATTTTTGCCTTAGTGCCATGCACATCCGTAAAAAAACACGCTGCTAGGTGTGTTATCTGATCAAGCACTTATGCGATGGGCGTGCCACTTTGCATGTAAGTCAATTCCACCTAGTTAAAGGTATGTGCAAAGTATTGTGCCCATCGGATATGCTTTGCATGGTGGATCAAGCATTAAATACCATTTTTGCCTTAGTGCCATGCACATCCGTAAAAAAACACGCTGCTAGGTGTGTTATCTGATCAAGCACTTATGCGATGGGCGTGCCACTTTGCATGTAAGTTAATTCCACCTAGTTGAAGGTGTGTGCAAAGTATTGTGCCCATCGGATATGATTTGCATTGTCGATCAAGCATAACACACTGTTTTTGCCTTAGTGTCATGCACAACCATATAAAAACACGGCCATAGGTGTGTTATTCAAATAAATACTTATCAGATGGGGCCTCCACTTTGCACGCAAGTCCGTTTTAACTATGTTGAGGTGCGTGCAAAGTATTGTCACCATCGGATATGATTTACATGGTCGATCACGCATTATACACCGTTTTTTCCCTAGTGGTATGCACATTCGCAAAAAAACACGCCCTTAGGTATGTTATCTGACCAAGTACTTATCGGATGGGTGTGCCTCTTTGACAACATTTTAATACAACCTAAGTTGAGGTATAGGTAAAGTATTATGCCCATCGGATATGCTTTGCATGGTCGATCGAGCATTAAATTCCATTTTTGCCTTAGTGCCATGCACATCCGTAAAAAAACACGCTGCTAGGTGTGTTATCCGATCAAGCACTTATGCGATGGGAATGCCACTTTGCATGTAAGTCAATTCCACTTAGTTGAAGGTGTGTGCAAAGTATCGTGCCCATCGGATATGCTTTGCATGGTCGATCGAGCATTAAATTCCATTTTTGCCTTAGTGCCATGCACATCCGTAAAAAAACACGCTGCTAGGTGTGTTATCCGATCAACACTTATGCGATGGGAATGCCACTTTGCATGTAAGTCAATTCCACTTAGTTGAAGGTGTGTGCAAAGTATCGTGCCCATCGGATATGCTTTGCATGGTCGATCGAGCATTAAATTCAATTTTTGCCTTAGTGTCATGCACATCCGTAAAAAAACACGCTGCTAGGTGTGTTATCTGATCAAGCACTTATGCGATGGGAATGCCACTTTGCATGTAAGTCAATTCCACTTAGTTGAAGGTGTGTGCAAAGTATCGTGCCCATCGGATATGCTTTGCATGGTCGATCGAGCATTAAATTCCATTTTTGCCTTAGTGCCATGCACATCCGTAAAAAAACACGCTGCTAGGTGTGTTATCTGATCAAGCACTTATGCGATGGGCGTGCCACTTTGCATGTAAGTCAATTCCACCTAGTTAAAGGTATGTGCAAAGTATTGTGCCCATCGGATATGCTTTGCATTGTCGATCGAGCATAACACACTGTTTTTGCCTTAGTGTCATGCACAACCATATAAAAACACGGCCATAGGTGTGTTATTCAAATAAATACTTATCAGATGGGGCCTCCACTTTGCACGCAAGTCCGTTTTAACTACGTTGAGGTGCGTGCAAAGTATTGTCACCATCAGATATGATTTGCATGGTCGATCACGCATTATACATCATTTTTTTCCTAATGACATGCACATTCACAAAAAAACACGCCATTAGGTGTGTTATCTGACCAAGTACTTATCGGATGGGTGTGCCTCATTGAGAACATTTCAATACCACCTAGGTTGAGGCGTACGAAAAGTTTTGTGTCCATCGGATATCCTTTGCATGGTCTATCGAGCATTAAATTCTATTTTTACTCTAGTGTCATGCACATCCGTCAAAAAACACGTTTCTAGGTATGTTATAGGATCAAGCACTTATGGGACGGGCATGCCACTTTGCATGTAAGTCGATTCTACCTAGTTGAAGGTGTGTGCAAAGTATTGTGCCCATCGGATATGATTTGCATTGTCGATCAAGCATAAAACACCGTTTTTATCTTAGTGTCATGCACATTCGTAAAAAAACGCAGTCCTAGATGTGTTATTCAAACTAGTACTTATCGGATGGGGGCTCTAGTTTGCACGCAAGTCCGTTTCAACTAGTTTGAGGTGTGTGCAAAGTATTGTCACCTTCGGATATGATTTGCATGGTTGATCAAGCATAACACACCGTTTTTGCCTTAGTGTCATGCACAATCATATAAAAACACGGCCATAGGTGTGTTATTCAAATAAGTACTTATCAGATGGGGGCTCCACTTTGAACGCAAGTCCGTTTTAAGTACATTGAGGTGCGTGCAAAGTATTGTCACCATCGGATATGATTTGCATGGTCGATCACGCATTATACACCATTTTTTCCCTAGTGGTATGCACATCCGCAAAAAAACACGCCCTTGGGTATGTTATCTGACCAAGTACTTATCGGATGGATGTGCCTCTTTGACAACATTTTAATAACAATTAGGTTGAGGTATAGGAAAAGTATTATGCCCATCGGATATGCTTTGCATGGTCGATCGAGCATTAAATACCATTTTTGCCTTAGTGCCATGCACATCCGTAAAAAAACACGCTGCTAGGTGTGTTATCCGATCAAGCACTTATGCGATGGGAATGCCACTTTGCATGTAAGTCAATTCCACCTAGTTGAAGGTGTGTGCAAAGTATCGTGCCCATCGGATATGCTTTGCATGGTCGATCGAGCATTAAATTCCATTTTTGCCTTAGTGCCATGCACATTCATAAAAAAACACACTGCTAGGTGTGTTATCTGATCAAGCACTTATGCGATGAGCGTGCCACTTTGCATGTAAGTCAATTACACCTAGTTGAAGGTGTGTGCAAAGTATCGTGCCCATCGGATATGCTTTGCATTGTCGATCAAGCATAACACACCGTTTTTGCCTTAGTGTCATGCACAACCATATAAAAACACGGCCATAGGTGTGTTATTCAAATAAATATTTATCATATGGGGGCTCCACTTTGCATGCAAGTCCGTTTCCACTAGGTTGAGGTGCGTGCAAAGTATTGTCACCATCGGATATGATTTGCATGGTCGATCACGCATTATACATCATTTTTTTCCTAATGACATGCACATTCACAAAAAAACACGCCATTAGGTGTGTTATCTGACCAAGTACTTATCGGATGGGTGTGCCTCATTGAGAACATTTCAATACCACCTAGGTTGAGGCGTACGAAAAGTTTTGTGCCCATCGGATATCCTTTGCATGGTCTATCGAGCATTAAATACTATTTTTACTCTAGTGTCATGCACATCCGTCAAAAAACACGTTTCTAGGTATGTTATAGGATCAAGCACTTATGGGATGGGCATGCCACTTTGCATGTAAGTCGATTCTACCTAGTTGAAGGTGTGTGCAAAGTATTGTGCCCATCGGATATGCTTTGCATTGTCGATCAAGCATAAAACACCATTATTGCCTTAGTGTCATGCATAATCGTCAAAAAACACGATCGTAGGTGTATTTTTCGAACAAGTACTTATCGGATGGGGATGCCACTTTGCACACAAGTCAATACTGCCTAGGTTGAGGAACGTGTAAAGTCTTGTGTCCATTGGATATGCTTTGCATAGTCTGTCTCACATGATACACCATTTTGTTCCTAGTGTTATGCACAATCGTCATAAAATACATAGGAGGTGTGTTATCTGAACAAGTACTTATGAGATGGGTGCACCACTTTGAATGCAAGTCAATAAGACCTAGGTTGAGGAGTGTACAAAGTTTTATGCCCATTGGAGAAATGTAGATGCGATAATATTAGAAAATTCTCGGTATATGTATATGTGTGTGTGTGTGTGGCAAACAATTTTGGCACAAAGTAAACACCTAGTGCACAAATTATGCACTTCATACCTTGAGTAAATAAGCTTGTTGATGAGGATAAATATACCCTTGAATAAAAGCACAGTTGTTGTATGACCACAATAGGATCGCTTTGACACCTGTGATTTTGCCCATATGTAAGTTTACAAATAGTATAAAAAATCATGTAATAATATATTAATAGTTTGCAAATGTGTATAGCAAGTGAGTAATGGGAAGTGGAAGTGGGAATGAGGAGGGAGGAGTGGAATAGGATAGGGAAGTAATAAGGGTGTATGATAATTAGTATAAAAAATAGTATAATAATATATTAATAGTTTTTAAATGGCAAGTGAGTAATGGGAAGTGGAAGTGAGAGTGGGGAGGGAAGAATGGAATGGGAGAGGGGAAAGTAATAGGGGAGTAGGCTAATAAGGGAGTGAAATGAGTGAGGAAGTTAATAGGGGATGAAAAAGAGAAGGGTGAGATGGGGAAATATGGGATTTTGGAAAATGGGACGTGGTGGAAATGTGGGATGGGAGTGGTGGCAATGGGGAGGAAGAAGAAATGGATGGATGGGAGGAGGGCTAATGGATGAGGGATGGGGGTTCAATAGGAGAGGGGGAGTAATGGGAGCCAATGGGAGAGGAGATAAATGAAAAGCCAATAGGAGAGAGGGGAGGAATGGAAAGCCAATAGGAGAGGAGGAGGAAAACCTAATTTTTCTTATATATAGTCTTCCTTCATTCATTCTTTCTCCCCTCATTTCATTCAAGCAAGAAAGCAAGGACGATCAAGAGAGCAAGGAAGGAAGAGCAAGAAAGCAAGAAAGAGCAAGAAAGCAAGAAAGAGCAAACTTACAAACTGTTTCTAGGTACTTGCAAACTTTTTTTTCTAGTTTCTTTTTTAAAATTTGAAGAGAGAGAAATTAGAGAGAGAAAGGTTCAGGGGAGGGGAGGGAGGAGGAAGGGAGGGGAGGAAGAGGGTGGGACGGGAGGGAGGAGGAAGGGAGGGGAAGAAGGGGCGAAGAGGGAGGTGGGTGTGAGGGTGGGAGGGGAGGCTGGCGCGGCGGGTGGGTGCAGAGGGGAGGCTGGGAGGAGGAGGGGGGAGCGGCTGAGAGGGGGAGGGGGGGGCGCAGCGAGAGGAGGGGGGAGCGGCTGAGAGGGGGAGGGAGGGGGCCGCGGCTGAGGGGGGGAGGGGGGGGGAGGGTGAAGAGGGGGGGCTGGCGGCCGCGGCCGCCAGCCAAGGAGGGTGAGGGAGCGGCTGAAGGGGGGGAGGAGGGAGGGGGGGAGGGGGGAGGAGGGGGAGAGGGGGGGCGCGGTGAAGAGGGGGGGCTGGCGGCCGCGGCCGCCAGCCCGGGAGGGTGGGGGAGCGGCTGAGGGGGGGAAGGGGGGGTGGGGGAGGGGTTGCGAAAGGGGGGGGGCGGGTGAAGAGGGGGGGAGAGGGGGAGGGAGAGGGGCGCGGCTGAGGGGGGGAGGGGGGGGGCTGGCGGCCGCGGCCGCCAGCCAGGGAGGGTGAGGGAGCGGCTGAAGGGGGGGAGGAGGGAGGGGGGGCGCGGCTGAGAGGGGGAGGGGGGGGGCGCGGTGAAGAGGGGGGGGCTGGCGGCCGCAGCCGCCAGCCCGGGAGGGTGGGGGGGGGGGGCGCGGTGAAGAGGGGGGGCTGGCGGCCGCGGCCGCCAGCCCGGGAGGGTGGGGGAGCGGCTGAGGGGGGGAAGGGGGGGTGGGGGAGGGGTTGCGAAAGGGGGGGGGCGGGTGAAGAGGGGGGGAGAGGGGGAGGGAGAGGGGCGCGGCTGAGGGGGGGAGGGGGGGGGCTGGCGGCCGCGGCCGCCAGCCAGGGAGGGTGAGGGAGCGGCTGAAGGGGGGGAGGAGGGAGGGGGGGCGCGGCTGAGAGGGGGAGGGGGGGGGCGCGGTGAAGAGGGGGGGCTGGCGGCCGCGGCCGCCAGCCCGGGAGGGTGGGGGAGCGGCTGAGGGGGGGAAGGGGGGGTGGGGGAGGGGTTGCGAAAGGGGGGGGGGGCGGGTGAAGAGGGGGGGACTGGGTGAGAGGAGGGGGAGAGCGAAGAGAGGGGGACTGGGTGAGAGGAGGGGGGGGGCTGGCGGCCGCGGCCGCCAGCCCAGGGAGAGAGGAGAGGGGGTTGCGAAGGGGTTGGGTGAGAGGAGAGGGGGGGGGGGCTGGGTGAGAGGACGGGTGGGTCGCGAAGGGGGGGGGGGGGGTGAAGACCCCCCCTGGGTGAGAGGGGGGGAGGGGGCTGGCGGCCGCGGTCGCCAGCCAGGGAGGGTCAAGGGGGGGGATGGGTGGGTTGCGAAGGGGGGGCGGGAGTGTGAGGGGGGGGGTGGGTGAGAGGAGGGGGGGGCTGGCGGCCGCGGCCGCCAGCCTAGGGAGAGAGGAAGGAGAGGGGGGGGGGGCTGGGTGAGACGGGGGGGGCTGGCGGCCGCGGCCGCCAGCCAGGGAGCGTGAAGGGGGGGGGTGGGTTGGGAAGGGGGGGGGGAGGGTGAAGAGGGGGAGGGGCTGGGTGAGAGGAGGGGGGGGAGGGGTGGGGGGTGGGTGAGAAGGGGGGGGGGGGCTGGCGGCCGCGGCCGCCAGCCCAGGGAGAGAGGAGAGGGGGGGGGGGCTGGGTGAGAGGAGGGGGGAGAGAGGAGAGGGGGGGGGGGCTGGCGGCCGCGGCCGCCAACCAGGGAGGGTGAAGGGGGGGGAGGGGTGGGGGGTGGGTGAGAGGAGGGGGGGGGGGGCTGGCGGCCGCGGCCGCCAGCCAGGGAGCGGGATGGGTGGGTTGGGAAGAGGGGGGGAGGGTGAAGAGGGGGAGGGGCTGGGTCAGAGGAGGGGGGGGGGCTGGCGGCCGCGGCCGCCAGCCCAGGGAGAGGGGGGGGGCTGGGTGAGAGGAGGGGGGAGAGAGGAGAGGGGGGGGGGGCTGGCGGCCGCGGCCGCCAGCTGGGAGGGTGAAGGGGGGGATGGGTGGGTTGCGAAGGGGGGGGGGGGTGGGTGAGAGGAGGGGGGGGGGGCTGGCGGCCGCGGCCGCCAGCCCAGGGAGTGAGGAGAGGGGGGGGCTGGCGGCCAGCCCCAGGGAGGGCGGAGGGGGAGCTGGGTGAGAGGAGGGGGGGGTCGCCAAGGAAGGAGGGAGGGGGGGCCAAAGGGAGAGTGGGGAAGAGGGTGGAAAGGTTGGGGGGGTCGCCAAGGGGGGTGGGGAAAATTTAGGAAGGTTAAAAGGGGTAGGGGGAAAAAGGGGTAGGGGAGGAAGAGATTAGGCGACGGGAGAGGGGAAGGGTAGCAAGAGGGGAGAGGGATTTTGGGGAAGGAGGGAGAGCGGAGGGAAGGGAGGAGTTTTGGCGGCGGAGGAAGGGGAGGGGAGGGAAGGAGGTTGGAGGAGAGGATTGGGTCGAGGGATGGATGGAGGGAAGGAGAGGAGAGAGAGGAGAGATAGAGAAGGAGAGAGAGAGATGGGAGAGGAGGATTTGACTTACTATCATGAGCAAGAACGAAAAATAAGATTTGACTTACGAGAAGAATGAAAAGGACGTACGAGAATGAAAAGGACTTACATGAAAAGGACTTACGAGAATGAAAAGGACTTACAAGAATCGAGAAGAATGTTGAAGAAAGTATCAAGAAGAATGTTGAACATAAATTTGAATTCAAAAGGAACGTATAAGAAGAAAGTATAAGAAGAATGTTGAACACAAATTTGAATTCAAATTTATAATGAATTCAAATTTCCCTCTCTTTTTTGAAAATTCAAATTTATGTGTAGGAGTGGACTAGTTTTAACTCTCTCCTCGTTTCATTGAAGCAACCAAGAGCGGAAGAGAAAGGATAAGCCGAGCCTTACTTTTTTCACTTTTTCCAGGTACTTGCATTCTTTTTTATTCGTCTTGTAATTCTATTTCTTTACTTACAATTCTTTTCAATTAGTTTCTTGTTAAGGTTTTTGAGTTCTATTTCTTAAAATTCGTATTGTAATTCTTTTTCTTTACTTATAATTCTTTTTCAATTAGTTTATTCTTAAAGTTTTTGAGGAGGGTGGTCTTTTAGAAGGCATTACAATTCTTTTTAAATTAGTTTCTTATTTGAGTTTTTGAGTTCTATTTTAATTAGTTTTTTATTTATATTCGAGTTTGTAAATTTGAGAAATGGGAGAATAGGGAGGGAGGGAAAGAGAGAAATTAAGAGAGAGAAGAGGGGCTCCTTAAGAGAGGGAGAGAGAGAGAGAGAGATTCACACAGAGAATAGGGGCTCCTTAAATGAGAGAGAAGAGTAGGGAGGGAAAGAAAGAGAGAGGAGAGAGGCGGAGAGAGATTAAGAGAGAGAAGAGTAGGGAGGGAAAGAAAGAGAGAGGAGAGAGGCGGAGAGAGATTAAGAGAGAGAAGCTGGTAAGGAGAGAGGAGAGAGGGGGAGAGAGATTAAGAGAGAGAAGCGGGTCTCTTGGGGGCCGTGGCTACTTGAGGGAGGGAGAGAGTAGGGAGAGAGAGGGAGAGAGAAAGAGAGAGAGGGAGAGAGAGAAAGAGAGAGAGGGAGAGAGAGAGAAAGTTTATGGGAATGAAACGTGGCGAGAGGAGAGAGGAAAAGAGAGAGAGAGAGAGAAGAGAAGAGGGAGACTTAGGGAGAGAGAGAGAGAGAGAGAGAGAGAGAGAGAGAGAGAGAGAGAGGAATGAAACTTCTGTGCTAGAGGGAGAGAGAGGGAGAGAGAGAATAAGTGGGATGAGGATAGAGAGAAAAATACTTAAGAGTTGTCAAAGAGAGAGAGAGAGAGATTAAGAGAGAGAATGAGGTGTCTTGACTATGACTACAAGGAGATTTAGGAGGAGAGAGAGAGAGAGAGAGAAAGTAAAGAGAGTTTTATATATTTACATCTTTTATATTATATTTTTAAATGAGAGAGAAGAGTAGGGAGAGAAAGAAAGAGAGAGGAGAGAGAGGGAGAGAGATTAAGAGAGAGAAGCCGGTCTCTTGGGGACCTTGGCTTCTCTTGGGGACCGTGGCTCCTTGAGGGAGGGAGAGAGTAGGGAGAGAGAGGGAGAGAGAGAGAAAGAGAGAGAGGGAGAGAGAAAGAGAGAGAGGGAGAGAGAGGGAGAGAGAGAGAGGAATGAAAAATACTTAAGAGTTATAGAGAGAGAGAGAGAGATTAAGAGAGAGAATGAGGTGTCTTGACTATGGCTGCAAAGAGATTTAGGAGTAGAGAGAGAGAGAGAGAGAGAGAGAGAGAGAGAAAGTAAAGAGAGTTTTATATATTTACATACTTTAT
Source organism: Dipteris shenzhenensis (assembly GCF_047967505.1). Classification (NCBI taxonomy): domain Eukaryota; kingdom Viridiplantae; phylum Streptophyta; class Polypodiopsida; order Gleicheniales; family Dipteridaceae; genus Dipteris; species Dipteris shenzhenensis. The sequence goes on from NC_141600.1 coordinate 21,591,997, forward strand.
ATTATACTTTTAAAAAATTATAAAAGAGTGAATTTATGGTTTATTTTGAAAGTGAGATAATGTTTTTATATATATTCATCTTTTAAATTGAAAAATGTTAACTTTTCTTTAGATACTTGTTCTTTATTTATATCACATGCAGGTTTAGCCTCTACATCACAACCCCTTCTTTTGCATATTTAAGCCTCTTAAACCCCAGCACATTAAAATGAACACAGAAAAAGAAATTATTTATTGCTTTTCTTCGCTTCGACGGTTGGTTTAGCATAGTTTAGCATAGATTAGATTGCCTTAGAGGAGAGACAATTCTCCAAGTTGCCAATCGAAGCCATGCTCAAATTTTTCTAACTAGTTCCTATTCGTTGTCAGTCCCTTCGCTCACATGCGGTTTAACACTCATAACATGCTATTAAATAAGACCTTTTACCATTTACCAAGAAGTTTATCAGTGGGCAGATTGCATGAGCAAATATCAGTGGACAGATTGCATGAGCAGATATCAGTGGACAGATTGCATATATCAGTGGACAGATTACATGTCATGGGACATATTGGAGCTTGATGATTATTGGTTATTTTTATTGCATTTGTATAAATATTTAAGCTCATTTATTGTCATAAAAATCCTTGTAAAGCCTTTTATGCTATTTTTTACATTTATTGTCATATGAAGCGCCTTGTAATAAACCCGACCATCCCGACCATTCACTAATTAACGAGTATCAGTGGGATGCATAAGTGGATATCATGTGAGCTGCATAAGTGGATATCAGTGGAACAGTTTTTAGTGGATAGATTGCAACAGTTGGGTATCAGTGCTCAGATATCAATGGATGGACAGATTACATGAATCTTCACGAAGATTGAAGCTTTATCACTAGACGACATTTTATATTACTTGTAAAGCTTTATTGGCTAATTCTTTTACATTTGTACAAATATTTAAGCCTTGTAAAGCCTTTTAGGCTATTTCCCACATTTATTGCCATATGAAGCCTTGTAAAGCCTTTTGGGCTATTTTCCACATTTATTGTATCAAGGGTTGTATATTGTACTTTACTTGTATGTATCTAAATTCTTCATTATCTTTTCTTGTAGGATTATGGAGCAATCAGCTAATGTGATGGCTATGCTAGATGACTCTGAGATCAGAGAATGGGTTTCTGATGTCACTTTGAATTTCAAAGGAAAGGAATATAGCCCCAATGGCTTTGGTAGGTGGACTCGATATCACATGGGTAGAAGAGCCTGGTTTCTTCATCAAAAGGAAAAGAGACTCTTTCTACTTATGTCAAAAAGGGAGTTCAATGGTGTTGAAGATCCATGGGATGCTACTTTCTTCAAAAAAGATATGACTTCAAGCCTTGTAGTAGGCATAATAATTCAGCGAAAAGACACCTTTGTGGATATTTTAACAAAGAGTTTAGATCCTGAAGTTGGCGGTATGCATTTTATTGTGTCAAGGAGAGACGCAAAGACCTTTGTGATGCCTCCTCCTCAACCATCAAAGTTTCCAGAGTTGCAAAGGGCATTGGAGACTCTTTCATATACTTGGGAGCAATTTCCTAGTGTGGTGGCAAAAAGGATGCATGCAAAGATAATGCTTGAATACTTTCAGGATGCAGAATATGCTCTCCATATGCAAGAATCATCACATGAAGGAGATCAAAAAGCTCAGACTTCAATGCAGGGACAAGAAGAACAGGCACACTGTCACAAACCTGTAGAAGATGAGCGCAAACTTGTAGAGCCAGAAATGGTGAATGTAACTAAGGATGATGAAAAACAAGCCTTGAGTGCACGGGAATTAGCAAAAATTGAAGAAGATCAAGGTCGATCCACTGCAGTTATGCTAGAAGCTCTTGCTAGCAAGCCACGACGTGAAATGCAAAAGGCTAGTACTGCAAGAGCCACGGTTCCAAGCAGTAAGAAAAGACATCGTCCCACTGTAGAGAAAGATAATGTGGATGAAAAACGGTCAAAAAAAGAGAAAGATGAAGAAGACTCAGAATCCGAGGCTGAAGATGATCAAGATGAACTCACATCAATTAAAAATCTTAATCTGTGTCTTAATGAAGCAGTTACAGATGATGATGTGGGATATATCTGGGGTCAAAGGACGTGGTTTGTGAATGCCAAAGATGTGGAAGCTGCAGCTCTGTTTACTAATAGCCGAAGCCTTGATATATCCTATGCAATGCAAATATACGAGGCTTTGAGAGATGGCAAGAAACCTGTGGCAAGTAATGTGGTCTTGCGCCCAATAATGTTTTGTCCAACCAAAAATAGTTTTCTGGATCAAATAACATTTACAGGGCCTACACATTTCGAGGAGATCTTCAGTCAATTCTTTAAAAACACTCTAAAAAATATTCCACATGAACGAGGCGAAGAGGCACAAGGAGAGAATATGCTAAAGGAAGTCAAGAAGGAATTTCTCCTTCATTGCAGATTCCAGCCCATTGATGGTCAACATTGGGCTTATGCTTGTAATCAGATCGCAAGGGAAGCAAAGGAGGGCAAAAGACTCACTCCAGAACAATTTGTAAAGATAAGCTCATTCCATTATTATCCTGCAACGATCTGTATATTCAAGCATGAGATTAAGTATTTGATTGAGTCCGAAAGACTTAATCATTATGTCCATGGAAAGCGTAAGATATCCTCAACATCAGAGGTCTTACAGAAGGCAAGGGTGATATGGACAACATTTGGTTCCCCAAATCCTGATTTGAAGCGAAAGGTCACAAAAGCAGACGCCGACACACTCACAAACTTTTATACTTCTTTGAGTGCAGTTGTGCCTAGGGGAACCCAAGAGCGGGAAGAAAGTATGACAAGCCTCAAGGTGGTGAGGGACAGATATGCCGACTATACTTCTATCATCTTTCGTCCTGTTGAATTGTTCAATGAGATGCTTGAAACGTGCATTGCTTGTGAGCGTGGACAGCTGACCTATGAAGCTCCTTTGTTTATCTCCGGCAAGTCAAAGGTAATGGATAAGAAGGAGTTGACGGCAAGGATGTGGAGGCCTGTAAAGTACTTACCTGATAAGTATGCATCCATGGCAGCACAAAGAATTTTAAAGAAAGAATGGTTTTTTGGAAAAAAAGACAAAGACCACTGCATGGAAGAATGCATCAATGTACAGGTGAGGCGTGATGCAGTGCATAGTGCCATCAAGTATTTGCTGTCAGAGAAACAAATTCCACTTACTCATTGCAACATTGACTATAATGTGGTGAAGCATATAGCTTCTTTGTCAACACCCAAGGTAAAGCTATGGGCCAACAGGTGGATTAAAAAGGATGAAGATGGGTCGGAAATAGTAACCTCTTATATGAGAAAAGAGATCCCACAACAGGTGGTTGCATATGTGGAAAGATTAATCAGCGAGATAAGAATGCCAACAGATATGCACCAAAGCTTTCAATTCAATGTAGAGGTTACGGCAGAGTCTGGAAAGCTTGTCAACTTCAGGGGAGTCTCAGAAGATGACTTCTTTAAGAATGAGTCAGCATGGGATAAGCCACAACTATTCTTTATCAATGAAGTTTCTAGCGATGATATCCATAACTTCATTGATAGAATAGTATATACCACCATTAGCAAAGTGGCGATTTGTAACATTGTCATATTTGTTGATAAAAAAGACAAAGAAGCCATGCAGGTTACTCTAGAGCGAGCATATTCATCAGATTTGAAGATCTATAGTGGTGTTTATGCAGCAAAGAGAGGCAAGAGAGAATGTGGCATAGCGATTCAAACTCTTGAATCATTCTTTCTATGTATGCGGAGTCCCAACCCTGATCACTCTTTACAAAAGAACATAAGAGGGAATTCAAATAATTTGAGATTGATGCTAGAAGAGCAAGATATTCCCAGGTCCATACATTATCAGAAAAACAACTACGGAAGTCCTGCAAAAAGTGGGAGTCTCTTGCTTACCATGATGGAGAATTTGCTGCCGGCAGGTTGGGAGGTCACCTTGTGCAGGATGGGATATTTATTTGAGGATCTCCTAAGAAAAGGCAACTCCACCAATATTATTGAAAATAAGCATTTCATGGCCTATTTCCAGCTTCAAGCAGATCTAACCACAGGCTATGAAAAAGAGATAGACCACAAGGACACCGATGACATGGATGATTACCTTGAAGATCATAATGTCCCAGTTGTTAATGATGAAAAGATGGACTTACATGACCCATTCACAGAGAGGTTGGTGGATGAAGACAAATATGATGATGCCCTCTTTGATAATTATGGCTCGCAGGGTTATGAAAAAAGGCCACTACGACAATACTTTGCGGTATGAACTCTCTATTTCTCAACTAAATACAATTTTTTAAATAAGATTTAAATTTAAAGATAATGACTCTAATCTCTCATATTTATTTACAGGCAATAGAGGGAGAAGAAATGGATGAAGTCAATACGGAGGCACTCCCTTCTACTTCAACAATGCAACCACCTCTAAATTTGATTGAAAAATCAAATTTAGCTGCATTAGATAAAATGGAGAGCTCATTTCAAGTTAAGATCGTTTTGAAACGAGAACCTCAGTATTTAAGCTTTGGTAGAGAGGAGGTTTCAATCCTCTCCAATCCTTTAAAAGAGGTTAATGACAATGTTATCTTGGCCATTCTCAGGTAATGTTTATTTATTTATTGCTACTTCAATAAGCTAACATTTGTTTATTTATTCACAGTTCAGTTATATATCAGTTTCCTAGTGCAGAATGCAAATCAATTCTATGAGCTAATGTTTGTTTATTTCTTGGTGCAGTGTAGTTATTTCTCAACTTCCTAGTACAGTGCAGCATCGTGTCTACATGCTCGATGCTCTCCTTTCTTCTATTCTTAGCTCTCCTCAAAAGACTATAGAAGATGTCTGTACCTGGTTAAGCCCTTTGAATTTAGATGGGGTGCGAGTCATCTTAATGCCTTATCATGAGGCGTAAGTATCAACTCTAACCTTATTTTTACTATTTCTTTGGCAAGTTTGTGTAAAACAATAATCATTTTTATTCTGGTCGTGTAGCTCACATTGGAGTCTGATCTTCTGGGACCTTGAACTCAACCATTTATGGTTTGTGAATTCAATAGAAGGCTATCATGCCAACTCCCCAAGGTAATTATTCTCTTAATATTTTTGATACTTTCTTATTTTGTATCTTATGATCATGACATATTAATATATTTCATATGTCATGCTGGACAGTGCTGCATATCGGCTAGTATCTGCTGTCAGAACAACCACGGAGCAACAAGATCAAGTAGAATTCAAAAGACGTCTGCCAGTGGAGCAAAAAGATGGACACAGTTGTGGGTGGAGAGTCGCCTACAACTGCATGTTGTTTCTTAGAGAGATTTTTGATCTGGAGTTACCAGTCAAAATGGAATCATATACAGAAGCTGATCTGCTAGCATTTCGGGCTGAGAGTATTCAGCATCTAATTACTACCATTGGGAAACAACATGAAAATATGACTACATTGCAGCATGTATAAAACCTTATCTTTATACTTGTATACTTGTTCCAGCCTTTAAGTGGGATGTATAAATCTCATAACTTTTTTATATTTTCCTCCAAAAGGAGAAGAGAATGAGTTTAATGAAAGCATACTATCTTTATACTTTTATAATTATTTAAACCATTAATTTTATTTGGGATGTATAAATCTCATAACTTGTCTAATGAAAGCATGCTATCTTTATACTTCTATGATTATTTAAACCATTATTTTTATTTGGGATGTGTAAATCTCATAACTTTTTAAATTTTTCATCCAAGAGAAGGAGAGACTCACTCTAATGAAAGCGTGTATGAAACCTTTTTAAATTTTTGCTCCAAGCAGAGGAGAGACTTACACTAATGAAAGCATATATGAAACCTTATCTGCTTGTTTAAGCCTTTATTTGGGATGTGTACATCGCATAACTTTTTTATATTTTTATGGCAGAAGGAGGATGTGGAGGACATAGCAAGTGAAGAAGAATACGATGTAGACTCTCGGGGGGGTCACTCATCATATGTAACCCTATCACGTGAGTTCAACAGAAGGATATTTTTTATTTCTAAAATTTACAGAAATAAATATACATAAGGGACTATTTAAAATAGTTTTGAAAAAAATTTACAGATTTGTATAGAAAAGGGGTACATTTTATTAATGAAAAATTTACAGATAAGGGATTTTAGAAATAGGCCTTGAATGCACGTGGTATAGAGGGTTTATACATAGTGACCCCCCTGAGTGTAGACTACTCCCTCAATAAGATGAGTCATAAAAATATGAATCTATTGGAGCAGATTGGAAGTTCATTCACTGCTATGTTGTTAATTCGACAACAACCTCATTTTTTTGAATTTGGTGAAGAAGAGATTTCAATCCTCTTGAATCCTAAGAATGAGGTTAATGTAAAAGTCATTACAACCATCCTCAGGTTTGATGCAGCCTTTTCCTTGGCTTTATACTTTGCTTATTTTGATTAAACCCAAGAAGCTAATACTTTTTTTTTAAATATAGCAATGTTATAGCAAATTTTCCGCAAAATATACAAAGCGTTTCATATATGCTCGATCCTCGTATTTCGGAAGTGCTTATCAACAAAGAAGAAACCATAGAGAATGTTTGCAAGTGGTTGAAGCACATTCCTATGAATGACGCACGAGTTATTTTTACAGCATATTATGAGAAGTAAGCATCAAACCCTACTTGTTTTTCCTATTGCATTTGCTAGAATTGTCTCAAACACAGTAATTATTCTTTATTGATAATGCAGCTCACATTGGAGTCTGGTAGTCGTGGACATCCTTGCGAAGAAGTGCTTCTTTGCAAACTCAATGACATCCGTCCATGGCAATGTGTTAGAGTAAGTATAGACTACACTTGTTGTCACTTCTTGACATGTAGATTGATATGCAATGCACATATTCACTGTTGTTATATGTTTTGATATGCAGATCAGCTCGAAAATTAGTAGATGCTATCGACATAGTAATGCAGCAATGTGACTTGGCACAACAAATAGAGTATATAACATGTCAGGTATCACATCAAGATAATAGCCACATCTATAATTGTGGATGGAGGGTGGGCTACAATTGCTTTTTGGTACTTGGTCAAATTTTTGAGATGCAAAATGACACCACACTATCAACATATACGGATTTGCATCTCTATGCATTTATAACATGTACCATTCGAGCAATCATTGAATGCCATCAAAGAGTCAAAGAGGATAGATGACCTCAACTCTACAAACATGGCCTCATTAAAAGAATTGGGAAGCTCTTTTAATGTTAGGGTTATGATTCAACATAGACCTCAGTATCTTGAATTTGGGGGAGAAGAGATTTCAATTCTCTCTAGAGCTTCAAATGAGGTCAATAACAACGTTATGATGGCCATTCTCAGGTTTGATACAAACTTTTTCTCTACTTGATAATTCAATATTTTGATTTAATCTAATAAGCTAATAAGCTAATATTCATTTATTTTGATTAAATCTAATAAGCTAATATTCATTTATTTGTTGGTGCAGTATAGTTATCTCACGATTTGGTAGAGTCGTACAAAATCGTGCGTATATGTTGGATTCCCTCCTTTCTCCTATACTTAGCGATAGCAGAAAGACAATAGCCGATGTTTGTAAATTATTACAGCCTTTACATTTACATGGCGTGCGAGTCCTATTTATGGCATATCATGAGATGTAAGTATCATGGCAACCTTTATTTTCATCTTGTACTGGCAACATTGTGTTAAATAATAATGGTTCTTAATTATTCGTGTAGGGAACATTGGAGTCTGGTGGTTTGGAACCTTGAAGACAACTATTGTTGGTTTGTTAACTCCATTGCAGGCTTTCATGGCTCAGTGCAAACGTAAGTATTCTATTAATCTGTTGTTACTTCTATATTATGTACCTTATGTGATAGATACACTAAGTTTTTTTAATATGTCACGATGAGCAGGTCGATTGAGAAGTTGGTATCTGCTATCAGAGAAACAGGACAGTACAAAGACTCGGTAGACTTCCAAAAGCGTTTAGTAGTAGAGCAGGAAGATGGGCATAGTTGTGGGTGGAGAGTTGCCTACAACTGCATGTTGATTTTCAAAGAAATTTTCTCACTTATGCCACAGATCTCATCGGAAGACTCTTTGGAGCTCAAATATTCAGAGGAGGATATACAATTGTTTAGGGCTGAAATCATTCGAGACCTAATTGCTACCATTAGAATACAACGTGCAACTGAAGCAATACCAGAGCTTCCCTTTAAGGAAGAGGAGACTGAGTCTACTATGAAAGCACTGCATACTACAGAAGAAGTAGAGACCCAATGTACACCTACAGCACCACAGCCTCCACTGGAAGCATCAGAAGAGTTGCCACCGCCTCCGCTTGCATTTAAGGAAGAGGATACTGAGTCTACTCCGAAAGCACTACATACTACAAAAGAAGTAGAGACCGAGTGTACATCTACAGTACCACAGCCTCCATTGGAAGCGTCCGAAGAGTTGCCAGAGTCTCCACTAGAAGCATCACAAGAGTTGTGATGCATGTATGATGTTGTGTTTGTAGTTTTTGTTGATTATACACCAATTTGTGACTTATTACTTAAGTGGCATAATCATGATATTTATATAATTTCTTTATGCACACAATTTTATGATATGAATGTGTGATGATGTGATTATTTGGAAATAAATCCTTGTGTGATGGGAATTCTGATATGAATATTTGATGATGTAATATTTGTAATATATTTATTTCATGCACACAATTTTATGATATGAATGTGTGATGATGTGATTATTTGAAAATAAATCCTTGTGTGATGAGAATTTTGATATGAATATGTGATGATGTAATATTTGTAATATATTTCTTCATGCACACAATTTTATGATATGAATGTGTGATGATGTGATTATTTGGAAATAAATCCTTGTGTAATGAGAATTTTATTCAGTTGGACAGTCTCCACTCACTTAAAGTAGAGCATTCGCAATGCTTCTCTCACTTTATTCCAACCCTTATCCTTATCATCTCCACTCACTTAAAGTAGAGCATTCAATCTCCACTCGCTTTATTCCAACCCTTATCATAGTGAACACATCGTGCCACTCACTTTATTCCAACCCTTATCCTTATCGTAGTGAACACATCGTGCCTTAGTGCACTTGTATTCTTCCATCCTAGTCTTTCCACAAACACTCTCTTATTTCTTACATCCTAGTCCTTCTGAGTAACTTGTATTCTTCTATCCTAGTCCTTCCGCAAACACTCTCAGAGTCTTCTTTCATCCATCCTGATAACCAAGTATCCTTCTGAGTAACTTGTATTCTTCTATCCTAGTCCTTCCGCAAACACTCTCAGAGTCTTCTTTCATCCATCTTGATAACCAAGTATTCTTCTATCCTAGTTCTTCCACAAACACTCTCTTCTTTCATCCATCCTAGTGCTTCTCACATTAACTTGTATTCTTCTTGTATTCTTCTATCCTAGTCCTTCCGCAAACACTCTCAGAGTCTTCTTTCATCCATCCTGATAACCAAGTATTCTTCTATCATAGTTCTTTTGCAGACACTCTCTTCTTTCTTGCATCCTAGTGCTTCTCATTAACTTGTATTCTTCTATCCTAGTCCTTCCGCAAACACTCTCAGAGTCTTCTTTCATCCATCTTGATAACCAAGTAATCTTCTATCCTAGTTCTTCCTCCGCAGACACTCTCTTCTTTCTTGCATCGTAGTCCATCTCCCTTTCTTTATCATCTTCCCACCCATGGATGTCCTTGGCATTGTCGAAGACGTGGAGTTCGGAATTAACAATCTCAAAGAATGGATTGCTGACCAAGGAGCACAGAGAGAGGCCAGAATTCGACAAGGTTCTCCTTTGACACACATGGAGAGAGAGGAATTTGCTGCACAAAGGCACGCAGAGAGGGAGGAGACTCTCAAGATAGCAGACAGTGAAAGACTTCTAAGACGTATGATAAAAGCACGACAAGATCTATTAGATTTCTTAAGTAACCTGCGTTATCGTAGCTCTCGTCATGGGCGATTTGATGCGGATGCTGAGAGAACAATAAGAGCCTCTCAGAGAAATTATAAAGAAACAATTTGTGATTGCTTAAACTTCTTCTTCTCATGTAATTATGTTGAGGATACAGCTGTGGAGGCAGTGAAGGATTGGGTTGTTGAGAAGATAAGAGAGACCAATGATGAGATCTTCTAGACTTAGATAAGAGAGACTGTATTAAGGTGTTTTTTGACACCATATGGCTTTGTATTAAGGTGTTTTTTGACACCATATGGCCTTGTATTAAGGTGTTTTTTGACACCATATGGCTTTGAGTAATATGATCTACTTCTTGTACAAATGTGATGTTAAGATGATGTTAAGAGAGACTGTATTAAGGTGTTTTTTGGCACCATATGGCTTTGAGTAATATGATCTACTTCTTTACAAATGTGATGTGCTCTTTTTGAAATGTACTCTAGTTTTCATAACATGTCAGGCCATTTTTTCTAATTTGATTTTTTAAAATCTTACTTTTTTGTCTCTTTTAACAATGTGATGTACTCTATTTTTAACATCTCACGTCATTTTTTCTAATTTGATTTTTTTAAATCTTCCTTTTTGACTCAATGTTTTGTTTTATAAGAGCCTCTTTTTTTGAAATGTTTTATCCAGAATTATCTCACAAAATGAATTTGGACAGTGCAAGAGTCCAAAATTAATGAAATAGGTGTTATATGCATAATGCTGATTATCAATCGTCTCAAATTTACAATGCAACAAGAAATTTCTCTTTGCCGCTTCACCCTATTCATGTGGAATTTGTCGAAGGCTTTGTGTGAATAATTTGTTGAAAGTCTTCTCAAAATGGGTAGGTCCTTCAAACATAATTCCATTGTCATGGCTACCTATATTTGGATAGAAATGATCAGACATAACACTACATTAGAGACCATGGGTTTCTTGCCATCCACCACAGCCTTGAATATTTGCATCACATAAGATATATCAAGAATCCTATTATTGGTAAAAATAGTTGCTGACTCCACATCTCGAGCATTCACAGCATAGGGCTTTTGTCCCCATATATATCTGACATCATCTTCTGTGATCATCTCATTAGGATGCAGATTGAGATTCTTTATTGACATGAGCTCATCTTGATCTTCCTCAACCTCTTGATCTGACTCTTCTTCCTCTATATTTTCTCTATCCTCCTCTTTCTCTTGTACTTGAAGTTTATGAGTGAGGGAACGTTGCCTTTTTTTCAAAGTAGCCTTTGGAATTGTGTCCTCTTTATCTTTTACTTGTACTTTCTGAACGGAGGAACGTTGTATTTTTTTGAAAGTAGTCTTGGCCCTTGCAGTATTAGTCTTTTCTATTTTGCATATTTCTTTTCCTTTGATAGGTTGCACCACACGTGGCCGTGGCTCTCGTCGTCCTTCCTCTTCCTCTATCTTTTGTATTTCTTTAGGCCACAATGGCTGTGTTGCTTCTTCATTTTTCTATTTGAATGCAACATTTGCTTCTGTTTCTATGTCAAAGAGTTTGTGTGTAGACCCTTGATGTGGGGCTCCTTGTCTAGGCTGCTTCTAAGCCAAACTAGGAGCTCTCTCATCCTGCTTATGTCCTCTTTGTTTCTGAACCAAACTAGAATCCATCTAATCGTGCTTGTGCCCTCCCTGCTCTTGACTGAATTCATGGTCTATCTTGAGTGATGGTCTTAAAGTACTCAACTATAAACTTTTGACGCAACCTACTTGCCTCTACATTCAGAAATGTACTCCATTCATTTATGAGAGCCTGTAATGGAGTTTGTACAATTGTGTAAATTTTGATGGTGGAGGAGGTAGCATTGCGAACCTGTTTAGACCTCTTGATAAGATAAAATGATAGCCCCCAATATTAGGTTGTGAAAACTTCACAAAAAGGTTTAAGTATGGGCTCTTTGGTACCATTGTAATTCCCACAACCATGCTAGAAGTTATATCTTTCTTAGAGAAACTTGCATTCCATGGCTCCTCATTTTGCTCCATATCTTTCCTCGACATCATAAGATGTAGCTCATTTTTTCTTTGAATGAGAAACCAAACTTTTCTTCCCATGTGCATGTGAGTCCACTTCCATTCAAAGTTATCAGGGGCATACTCTTTCCCATTGAAATGTAAGGTGGTGCTAGAGACAAAAGCTCTAATATCTTGAGAGTGCTCCATAATAATTGAAAACCCTACATGAAAAATAATTCACAAGACATTAGATACAATCCTTCAATAAAATAGCCAATAAGGCTTTAAAGTACAAACTGAAAGACAATATATTTTTCCCATCATACTGTAATGTGCCCAAGCTGAAAGACAATGCATTTTTCCCATCAAAATGTAATGTGCCCAAGCTGAAAGACAATGCATTTTGCCCATCATACTATAATGTGCCCAAGCTATAATGTGTCCACCACTGATACAATTATGTGTGTGTCCATTTAACAAAATCTTTGAATGGATGATCAAAAATAGCCTCAAAGGCTTTACAAGGCTTAATATATATACATAAATTAAAAAATAATAGCCAATAAGACTTTACAATGAGATGAGAAAAAATAAACTATGATGTGTCCATGATTAACAATTACATAATGCCCACTAAAGCTCTGACTCTAATGTGTCATCTGTCATCTGTCATCTGAAACTTTGCTCATAGGGTTGTGTTATGAGTGTGAAACCACATGTGAACGTAGGACTGATGCCAATTAGGAACTAGTCAGGAATTTTTCAGCATGGCTTTGATTGGTTGTTTTGGAGTTCTCTCCTCTATGGATAAACTAATCTATGCTAATCTAAGCTATACCAACCATCGAATCGAAGAAAAGGCAAGAAATAATTTCTTTTTCATATTCATTTTAATAGGTTACCTATTGCAAGACAAGAGTTATACACAAATTTTTATTCTTTTCATATATAATTAAATTATATTTAATTTAGCAAAAAATTTTAAACTAAATTAAATATACTTTAAATATACAATTAATCTAAAATGAATTTAAAATTAAAAATATAAATACATTATTTAAGATAATTAAACTTAAATTCAAAAATACATTTATTTTGATTTAAATTAAATATATATATACAAACTAATGAAATAAAGATTATGTAAACACATAAATTATAAACTAAGGTAAAATAATTAAAAATAAAATGGTGAAATGGTAGACATTAAAAAAAAATATATCTTATATATATATATAGCAAAATATTTTAAACTAAATTAAATATACTTCAAATATACATTTAATCTAGAATGAATTAAAAAGTAAAAATATAAATACATTATTTAAGATATTTAAACTTAAATTCAAAAATATAAAACAATTATATATTAAATTCATTATTTTTTATTTAAATTAAAAAATATATACAAACTAATGAAATAAAGATTATGTAAACACATAAATTATAAACTAAGGTAAAATAATTAAAAATAAAATGGTGAAATGGTAGACATCCAAAAAAATCCTTCAATGTTTTTCTCTTTTATATATATATATATATATATATATATATATGTATATGTATATATATATGTGTGTGTGTGTGTGTGTGTGTGTGTGTGTATGTATATATGTATGTATACATATATTGTTGAGATATCGAGCTCCACTCGTGATATGCCAAGGTGACCCTTGTGCATTTATGTCATCGACTTGTTTAGCTGCAGATGCAGTTGGTACACCGTCCATGAATAATAGCTTGATGGCAGTTATCTTTATGTACTCTAGTTAGTGGCTCAGTTAGTATGCCACCTAGGTTAGTTGAGTTTGGTTTGAGACCCACATATAGGGTTCATCTATTCCTTCTATACCTAGAGAGAGAGTTCTTTTGGCTTACACAACTAAGAAGAGGAAAGCTATTTTCAGCCTCCACCTTTGTGTGTATTCCCCCATTGTGTATGTGAGAAAGCTACAAGTGAGACTCCTTACCTCTCTCCCACTCTCTTCACATGGTATCAGAGCTTGGTTCATGGTAAGGAGCTCAAGAAAGCAAACCAAGTTCATGGTGTCTTGGTAAGAGGATTAGTGTTGCGTTCCTTTTTCGAGTTTGGGAGCAAATCTCTACAGGTAGCACAACCGAAAAGTGCAAGAGTGCACTATCTCAAATTGGGATGCCCTTCGCAGTGTGACGAGATGGTAGTATATGCTATGGGGCCATTTCGAGGCTTGTTTTGGTGGTAGAAGTTTTCTGCAGGCACTCAAAAAGGTGCCCTGTTTTTGCTGTGTGACCACTGTTCTGCAAGTCGGTGAAAAGTTGCCGCAGAAATTGCATCGTATGCCTTTGCGCAGGGATATTGGGAGTGACAGAATTATTCTTATTGCTTGTTGATGCAAAATCATCACTAGGAAGTGACTGTGTGGTCAAATACCAGTTTTGTCAGTTGTGTAGATTTGCCCTTATGAGGCAAAAGTTATGCTTTTTGCAGTGACAGAATATTTCTGTAGTGTTCTATAATGGCGTCTAATGCTCTTTCATAGATTGTCACTGAAAAGATTGACAAGAATAACTTCCCAACATGGAAGTTTAGAATGACAAATTTCCTTAAGGGAAAAGGCTATTGGGAGTTCATGACTGGAGCTGAACAAGAACCAGTTATTCCTAATGTTCCCAATCAACAAGAGTTGCAGGCATTTAAAGGCTAGCATGAGAGAGTTAGAAAATTATGTACTGGCTGTCTATCAGTATTTCAGATTCTATGATTGTGCATATTCAGGATGCAAGCACACCGAAGGAGGCGTGGGATACTTTGACAAAAATGTATAGCACAAATATGCAAGCCAGGAAAATGCAGCTCAAGCAGGAGTTGCATAATGTGCAAAGAGAAAATATAAGCATCAATGACTACCACATGAAGGTGAAGAAGATTGCAAATGCACTTGCTTCTATTGGGTTGCCAGTGGAAGATAATGATTTAGTTTTTGTGACCTTGAATGGTCTAGAAAAGGATTATGCACAATTCTAGACATCATTGCCGTCCGTGAAAAATTTCTTGATTTTGAGGAGTTGATTGCTCTTCTAATTTCTGAAGATCATAGAAATGGTGGTGCATCTTCTTCAGGAGGAACTTCAAAAGAAGCTGTCTTCTACTCAAATGCTGGAAGAGGTAGAGGCAGAGGTAGAGTAAGCTGATTTGGAGGTCATGGCAGAAATCAAAATATGCAGCAAATTCAAGAAAACCAGTCCTATGGAGGAGGATGTGGTAACCTTAGAGGCAGGGTGAGCCAAAGAGGTCATGGTGGATGGCAGAGAGGCCAAAATGCAAATAGCAATGATGTTGAATGCTACTACTATGGTAAAATGGGTCATATGGCTAAAGACTGCTACAAAAAGCAGAATGACATCATGAATGGAAAATTGTAGCGAGGCAATTATGCATCCTCTAGTAGATAGGGTGATGACAGAAATGAACATTTATTTATGGTGCAACACATGACCAATTCTCTGACAAGTGCAGAAGAAAGAAATTATGTGTGGTATGTTGACTCAGGTGCATCAAACCACATGACAGGCCATGCAGAATGGATGCAGGATGCAAGGAAAATGGAAAGACCAAGATTTGTGGAGACTGGTGACGATACTACACATCCTATTGTGCAGATTGGTAAAGTTCCTTTGTCTATGCAGGATGGAAAAAAGAAATGCCTGTCTGATGTATTTCATGTCCCGAATATCACCAAGAACTTGGTTTCTGTTGGTCAAATGGTTGAGCAAGGCTTGCACGTCAAATTTAATCCTCATGGATGCTTTGTTGAGGAT
The DNA here is from genome assembly GCF_047967505.1 of Dipteris shenzhenensis. Classification (NCBI taxonomy): domain Eukaryota; kingdom Viridiplantae; phylum Streptophyta; class Polypodiopsida; order Gleicheniales; family Dipteridaceae; genus Dipteris; species Dipteris shenzhenensis. Next base: position 21,607,832 of record NC_141600.1, read on the forward strand.
ATGAAAAATAAAGGTCGCTTGATAGCAAAAGGAAAGAAGAAGCGCAGGATGTTTACATTGGATGCGGACATGCCTGAATTGAGTGCAGCAATGTTTGCACATGGTTCCGGTGTAGTTGAAGATATTGATATCTGGCATAAACGCACTGGTCATGTTAATGTACAGCGATTAAAATTAATGCAGGCCCAAAATATTGTTGCAGGATTGCCTAAATTCAAGGTTGCAGAAATGCATAAGGTATGTGAAGCCTGTTAATTTGGAAAACAGGCAAGGAAACCATTTCCTAGACATGTTCAAGAGAGTAAGAGGCCATTGGAATTAATCCACTCTGAAAGCTACATCTATTGGAGGCTATCATTATTTTGTCACTTTTATTGATGACTACAACAGAAAAGTTTGGGTGTATGTTATGAAAAAGAAAAGTGAAGTGTTTGGGCTTGTAATAAAATGCCTAAGGTCGGATGGAGGGGGAGAGTACCTCTCAAATGAGTTTGCAAGGTTCCTGCAGGAGCATGGGATAAAGCAGCAATATTCATGCAGTCATACCCCATAGTAAAATGGACTTGCAGAAAGGAAAGACAGGCACATTGGAGAGGTATCTCATGCCATGCTCAACGAAAAAGACCTGCTAGATTATTATTGGGCTGAAGCAGTTGCTATAGTAGTCTACATAATGAATAAGAGTCCCACTTCAGCAATACATGGCATGACACTAGAGGAGAGGTATACTGGTAGGAAACCAGATATTTCTCATTTGAAAGTGTTTGGTTGCATTGCCTATGTTCATGTGCCAGATGAGTTGAGATCCAAGTTGGATCCAAAAGCTGAGAAGTGCATCTTTTTTGGTTATTCTCTACAGTAGAAAGGGTATAGATGCTATAACCCTTCTACTCATAAGTTTATAGTGAGCAGAGATGTTATTTTTTATGAGATGAGTAGTTGGTATAAACCAGTAAATGTGATTGATGATGTAGATGCACAAAATGGTAATGCTGCACAGAATTCACAACAGCAATCACAAAATATTAGTGGACCAATAGTGTCCTCCAGTAGTGGTTCACATACTTTGCCATGGACAAGCAGATTGAGATCAAGAGAATCTCCTCAAAGCAATGCAAATAGTGGTATGCAAGTATCATGAAAAGGAAAAGAGAAAGTAGATCAGCCCATGGTTGATGTGAATGCAGGTCACTCTTATGTGGATGGTGAATCCAGTGGCTCAGAATAGAGCCTCGATGATGAGTTGGGTATTCCTTCTGTTGTTACACCTACAGTAAGGAAGACAAGGGATGTTTTGAGAGCACCTAGTAGTGAGCCTATTTTGCGCAGGTCTACCAGAGTGAAGTGTCCTGTGGATAGGCTGAAATATGATGGATTTATAGCCATTCACTATGTCTATATGGTCAAAGTGATACAAGAACCAGAACCCACTTCTTTTGAGCAAGCCATGGGAAAAGAAAAATGGGAGAAATCCATGGATGAAGAAATGGATGCCTTGGAAGCAAACGCTACATGGGAATTGGTGCCTTTGCCTAAAGCCAAGAATGCAATTGGTTGCAAGTGGGTTTATAAGGTGAAGCACAATGCAGATGGTCCTGTGAACAGATACAAGGCAAGATTAGTTGTCAAGGGGTATGCACAGACATATGGCATTGATTATGAAGAAACATTCAGTTCGGTTGCAAGGATGGAAACCGTAAGATCAGTCATTGCTATGGCTGCATCAAGGGGATGGTCCTTACATCAGATGGATGTAAAGAATGCCTTCTTGCATGGTGATTTGCAAGAAGAGGTCTATATGGAGTAGCCACTAGGTTATGTGCATGCTATTCATTGTAGGTTGAAGAAAGCCTTGTATGGCTTGAAGCAAGCACCCACAGCATGGTTTGACAAGATAGGATAGTATCTTATCACTATTGGCTTTCAGATTTCCAAGGCAAATTTCTCACTTTATGTGAGAAAAATAGAGAAAGGCATTATGCTACTTGTCATTTATGTTGATGATTTGATCATCACAGGTGATACTGATGAAGATATCCTTCATGTGAAAATTCTATTGAAGCAAAAGTTTGAGATGAAGGATTTGGGAGAGCTGCATTATTTCTTGGGCATTGAGGTGATTAGATGCACAAGTGGGATATGGCTTTTGCAGAGGCAGTATGAATTGGACATGCTGTCCAAATATGGGATGACAGTCTATAAGCCTATTTTAGTTCCTTTGGAGTAGAATGTGAAGCTAAGCGCGGATGCAGGTGAGCTTTTGGCAGACCCTACTATGTACAGACGCATGGTAGGAAGTTTGATTTATATGACTATTACCAGGCTAGATTTGAGCTATGCTATTGGGTTGGTAAGTCAATTTATGCAGGCTCCAAGGAAACCACATTTGGATGCATTTAGATGCATACTGAGGTATGTGAAGTCCACATTATAGTATGGACTATTTTATGAGACTGGGGTTTAGATACAGTTGCATGGATACACTGATGCTGATTGGTCTAGTAGTATTTCTGATAGACGATCTACCAGTGGATATGTGTTCTCTTTTGGGAGTGCTGCACTCACTTGGAGCAGCAAGAAACAGCCTACAGTTTCCTTGTCAATCACAGAGGCTTAGTACAGGGGTGCAGCAATGGCTACATGTGAGGCAGCTTGGTTGCATAAGCTACTTTATGATATGCATTAGTGGGCCAGTTGTCATTTATTGTGACAACATGAGCAGTATACACTTGGCAAATAATCTAATCTATCATGCTAGAACAAAGCACATTGAGGTGCATTATCACTATGTGTGGGAGAAGGTTCTAGTAGGTTTTATTAAGCTAGTTTATGTTAGCACAGAGGATCAGGTAGCTGACATATTTACGAAGGCATTGGGTGCAAAAAAGCTACGCAAGTTCAGAGACCTACTTGGTGTGCAGGAATTAGGATTGAGCTTGAGGGGGACTGTTGGGATATCGAGCTCCACTCATGATATGCCAGGGTGACCGTTGTGCATTTATGTCACCGACTTGTTAGCTACAGATGCAGTTGGTACACCGTCCATGAATAATAGCTAGATGGCAGCTATCTTTATGTACTCTAGTTAGTGGCTCAGTTAGTGTGCCACCTAGGTTAGCTGAGTTTGGTTTGAGACCCACATATAGGGTTCATCTATTCCTTTTGTACCTAGAGAGAGAGTTCTTTTGGCTTACACAACTAAGAAGAGGAAAACTGTTTTCAACCTCCACCTTTGTGTGTGTTCCCCCATTGTGTATGTGAGAAAGCTGCAAGTGAGACTCCTTACCTCTCTCCCACTCTCTTCACATATATGTATACAAATATATATATATATATTTGTATACATATATGTATATATATATTTGTATACATATATATGTATACAAATATATATATATATATATATTTGTATACATATATGTATACATATATATATACATATACATACACACACACACACACACACACACACACAAACACACACATATATATGTATATAGATATATATATATACATTTTAATAAGTTACCTTCAATATAAGAGTTATAAACAAATTTTATTCATTTCATATATATTTAAAGTATATTTAATTTAGCAAAATATTTTTAAAATAAATTAAATATATTCAACTAATTTAAATGTACTTCAAATATACATTTATATTAAAATGAATTAAAAATTAAAAATTAAAAATATAAAGACATTATTTAAAAATATTTAAATTAAAATCCAATAATACATACAACCTAATAAAAAATAAAATGATAAACTCAAAAATTAGTTTCAAATTAACTAATAATTAATTAACCCCTCCCTCTCCCCTTTACACTCGATTAACTAATAATTAATTAACTAATTAATTAACTAACTAATTAATAGTGAAAAAGAAAGAAGATAGAGATCCAGAGATAGTAGGCATCCTCTAGCGATGGCGGTAGGGATAGGGTGCCCCATAGCGATGGCAGCAACATGGCCTCCCCTAGCGAGATGGAAGAAGAGATAGGGTGGGAGCTCACCTTGCTAAAGTAAACCCCCTCTTCTCTTGTGAACTAGAGTTGCCAGCCCTGAATCATGAAGACAATAGTAAGATAGACTTCATCATGCAAGATCTTGAATGAACCAAAGAAAATGGAAAAGAAGGTACGACAACGGGCTTCACATTCCAAGTGGAGGATAGCAACATGCAAGACACCGGTAGAATTGCAGCCATTAGAGAACTACTGTGTGCTTTCAAATCTACCCTCGACAGCTTCCCGTCGTTCTCAGGAAAAAAAACAATCAAAAAGTCTAAAGGAGTTGCCTTTTCAGCATCAAAACAAACACGCCAACCCAATGGAGCTCCACAACAAGATTTGGTGCACGAGGCCTAAGCAGGGGCATCCATGCAAGATGTGCCGAGAGGCTCCTACGTTGGAGCTATTCAAGGTGGAGGAAGGAGCCTCTTCAAAGTGCCACAAGCCCCAAAGAAAACCACGTGGGGATAGCTCACCCCAGGTGCCAAACGAATCTTTGGCGACACCTCCAGCCGGTTGAGAAGTTTCCTAGCACAGATGGAAGCACTATCAAAGGTAAGCTTCCTATAGTGAAGGTCCACACAATGGAATTCTTAATGAAACAACCAAATGGTTGTGTTCTTGTGTGGTTGTTGGATACATTCATGGCCCTTGTCCTCCTGTGATGTTCCTAGAGGGATGGGTTAGGAACTTTTGGTCGCGCAAAGGACTAAATGTCACAAGCATTTGCTTCCTAAGGAACGGATATATCATCTTTATTTTTGAGAAGGCAGAGATGGCAATGGAAGTAGTGCAGAAAGGCACATGGACAATCAAGAACCAACCCCTCTCTGTCCAGGTGTGGGAACCCTCGTTTAATCCAGACTTACCTCCGCCTTCCAAAGCACCCATTTGGGTAGAGTTTCTAGACCTCCCCTGTCGCTCTTCCCTTAGTTGGAAGCGCTTTGTCTCCCTCTTGGCCATTTTTTAGGATTAGAAATGGAAAGATTCATAAGTCCTAGAGGAAATCTGCTAGCCTATGTTCTTATGGATTTGTCTATAGATCCTCCCAATGCCATTTGATTGCTTGATGGGGCGACGGGTCTACACTAATACAAAAGGTGTTCTAGAATATCCTGAAGTCATGTTTTCTTTGTGGTTTGGGCAGACACTTTATAAAAGACTACCCTGCACATAGTAGTCATGGTAAAGGGAAGCAAGCTAAGAAGAGTAAGGTGTCAGAGCCACTAGAAAAGACAAGGTAGAGGAACCAGCTCCTTCACCACCATAGGAGGAGAAGTAGAACTAGGTTAAAGAGAGTCAAGTAGAGATAGAAAAGAAAGGTAAATAGATAGAGGAAGAGAGGAACATTGGTTGGAGAGAACATGCAAGACCGCTCAGCAGAAGAAGATTTTGTTCCCAATACACAGGATTTTGAAGCTCAGTTAGAGCAAGCCAAACATGAATCCATTTAATAGGATGAATAGCTTTTCACCCTTGTGAAGGGGAAAAGAGCAATCCAACTTGAAAAAAAAAAGAATAGCTCCCACCTAGATAACCCAACCGAGAAGAGCTTAGCAGAAAGAGAAAAGAGGAGGTTGTCTAGAGGCTTTGCGTTATCCCCACAAATGAGCTAGATCAACTTCAAAAAGTTGAGGAATAAAAGCTCCACCCAATGATGAGTCAAAAAAATTTTACGTGTCTCTCAGTAAATGTTCAGGGGTTAACTAATGACTTGAAGCCTCTACTTTTCAAGAGATGGTTGAGGACAAACAAGCTTTCCCCCAACTTCTTTATCTCTCCAAGAAGTCAAAGTTGGAGGAGTGAAGCTTCTTTGGCATCTAAAGTAGATCAATGACAAGAGAAGCTGGTTCACAATAGATCATGATGAAGGGAGAGGAGGTGCAGTCATAGGTGTACCAAATCACTTGGTTCAAGGTGTAGGAAGAGTTATACCAAATTTTGGCAAATTCAGGGTTGGGGTGGAATTCGTTCATCCTAATCCCTCATGCCATGTCTTCTCGGTGTATGCTCCAAATTTGGCTAGAGACACAGAGCTCTTCTATGGGAGACCATTCATTTGGTAGACAATGTGCTTCTACTTGGAGATTTTAATATGGTTGAGAGTAGAATGGACAGGTGGGAAGGGATAGGTAGTGTGATAGAGGCCATGAACTGAATACATGGACTCACCTCAAAGAAAGGGCAGAGCTGGTGGACATATCAAAAGAAACTGCCTTTACTTTAGACAAATAACTAGGTAGGACACCTCCATAGAAAAGAGCGATTGGATAGAGCATATTGCTCCAAGAGAATAGTTGAGGAGATGCTTTGTGTTAAGAGAAGAGCTCTGGTTACCCTCCCCTTCTCGGATCACAAACCCATTTCCATAGTCCTGGAAAAGGAAAAAAGGATCATTGGTTGCTCTTGGTTCAAGGCCAATCCTTTCTTTTTTCAACTCCTGTACGTCAAGAATAAGATTGATAAAATCTAGCACAATGCCTTTGGGTCAGCTAATGCAATGGATAAATGGATCAGAGCCACGGATAGGACCAAATTTTTCTTACAAGCAATCAAGAGTAGAGCTGAAAAAGCTAGGTCTCTGAGAAGTCAAAATCTTGAAGATCGACTGGCTCTCCTTGAGTGTCACAATACTGATCAGGGTCAGAGGAAAATGAGGATAGTCAGAGCTAAACTCAGAGTAGAAGTATAAATAGAAGCCAACCAAGCCAAGATTTACACTTGAGATTGATGGGCATGAAGAGTACTAGATAAGGCTAATGAGGATATGTTCAAAATACCGAGAAGAAAACATGCTAAAGAATCCCTAGAGGCTCTTCAAAAGTCGGAGACCAACTCATTCAAGACTTGGTGGAAATTCTAAAGGTAATCTTAGAACATGTTAACTAGCTACTACAAGAGGAGGAGGTCATCACAATAGAAAAGGCTATAGCTCGAGGGAAATGCTCTAAACTTAGAGAAAGAAAAGTCTCCTCTTTTGATAGCATTTATCTAGATAGAGACCTCACCTTAGAGGAACTAAAAGGTGCAGTAGATAAAATGGGGAAGGATAAGACACCAAGAGAAGATGGCCTCCCTATAGAGTTTTATCAAGTCTTTTGGGAAATGGTAGGCTCCTATCAAATGATGCTCTGGCAATATTCCAAAGAGAAAGGGTTTTTAGACCCAAGAATAAACACAGGCATGATAAAACTTATCCCTAAGGGTGGACCAAAAGAGGAACTGAAGAATTGGAGACCGTTGACCATGTTGAACTGCAGCTAAAGATCTTTGTAAAGGCACTTTCTATTAGACTTAAAACCAAGATGCAATGTTGGATAAGGGAGGATCAAAAAGGGTTCATTCAAGGAAGACATATCCTTGAAGCTATTCTCACCTTGTGGGAAAGACTTGAACTGGCTGAGGAGACGCAGCAGGACCTATGCTTCCTCAAAATTGAATTTGACAAAGCCTATGATAGAATGAAATGAGGTTTATCTTATCCTCCCTCAAAGATATGGGAGTTGTCCTGGCTTTGCTTGTGCATGAAACTTAATGAAAAATAGAGTTTGTAGCGAGTTTGACCATCCAAAGCATATCCAATCGCACGATACTTGGCACAGGACTCAAAAAAGGTGAAATTGACATGAGTGCAAGGTATCATGTCCATCCAATATGTGCGCACTTGAATAACACACCTCAAATACTATTTCTTGACGGTTGTGCATAATACTTGATGAAAAATTGGATTTGTGCTGGCTTTGACTATGCAAAGCATATCCGATGGGCATGATACTTTGCACGTACCTCAACATAGGTTGGATTGACATGTGTGCAAAGTATCGTGCCTATTGGGTATGAGTGCATTTGAAGACACACCTCAAATACTATTCTTTGGCAATTGTGCCTAACATTTGATGAAAAATGGGGTTTGTGGCATATTTGACCATCCAAAGCATATTTGATGGACATGATACTTTTCATGTGTCTCTAATTATATTATATTAATACGTGTGCAAAGCATCGTGCCCATCAGATATGCGAGCATTTGAATAATACACCTCAAATGATATTTTTTGGCAGTTGTGCATGACAGTTGGTGAAAAACGGAGTTTGTGGCATGTTTGACCATCCAAAGCAAATCTGATGGGCACGATCTTTTGAACGCGATTCAGCATATATTGTATTTATGTGTGCATGAAGTATCATTCCCATCGGGTATGAGTGCATTCAAATGACACACCTCATATACATTTTATGGCAGTTGTGGATAACACGGTGAAAAATGGGGTTTCTGGTGACTTCGATCATCCAGACCATATCTGATGGGAATGATACTTTGCACACAGATTAACATAGGTTGGATTGACACATGTGCAAAGTATCATACCCATCCATCAGGTGTTTGCACGTTTGAATAAGACATCCAGAGCGTGTTTCTGGGTGGTGTTATGGATAAAATTGTCTAAGGAAAAAGGCATTAATATGTGTGTGTGTTTGTATATGTGGCAATAGTATAATAAAATATGGTGTGCATAAAGCCCAGGGTTGAGGTGGCAGGGCATGACCATGTGCCACCCTTCCACATAAGAGGACCCATAAGGTGTGTTGTACATAATCCATGGTAGTAATATTATAAAATGTAAGGTGGCATGGCTCCTCCATGTGCCACCCCTCCACCTAGGCTACATTTAGTGAGTTATGGCTCAAAGTCCATGGGAGAAGTAATATAAAATAGGTGGAGATGGATATTATATTGGGTTATTCCCTCCATATAGGATAGGCCCATGTGGGGGAGGTATAGAAGGTCCAAGAGAGCAAGTTAAATAATGGGGAAAGTAGGATGAGGTGGCAAGATTCCTTGTGCTAACCCTCCACTTGTCCTCCTAGAGGTTTGAACATATTATAAAATTTGGAAGAGACCAAGGGAGTATCATAGACTTGAGATATGGGGCTTGATTTATGTGGAAAATTGAGGCAAAGTGTTGTCGCACACAATTGAGAGTGTGTAACCACCTAGCTCACATGGGAGACTTTTCCACACACACCATGCATGTGGGAGGATGCATTAATTGGGAGAGACCCCCTCTTTTGGCTATAAAAGGAGGGGCTATTTCTTGATGAGACACGCTCATTCTTGTAAAGCCATCTAGCTAGTACTTTGATATTTCCCTCTCATCCTATCTTTCAAATAAAGTATGGTCATCTTCCCTTGATGTCTCCACCTTTACATTCCTCCTTCTATCATGTACATGCTTCTCTTCCCCCTCTCCCTTTCCCCTTGTCTCATAGTCTCCCTCTTCATTCCCTCCCCTTCTAATTCCTTTTCCCCTCCCATGATAACGTTTCACCCTCACGATCTCCTCTCCTCTATGGCCCTCGAGCGTCACCATGCTTAGCCTCTAGCCTCTGGTCTTGATTTCTTTTCTGGCTAATAGTAATGGTGTGGCTGCTGGGATCGAAATCTCCACAGCTAGTTGCGAATCTTGCTCGTACCAGTCGCATCTACAAAATTGTACCGTCTGTGCTTCTTCTAATCTACTGCGTGTGCATTCGATTCGTGCGTCTACTGTGTTCACCTGTGCAATAGTTTTTTGGGCTCTTGCGTCTTCTGGTCGCGAACAGTTCTTCTGAGTTTCTGCAAAACTGTAACAGCAGATCCCGCACCCCCCTCTCTCTTCTTCTTCTTCTCTTTGTCTTTCTCTTCTCCTTCTCCTCTCCTCTCCTCTCTTTTTATTAAAGAGTAGGATTTGAACCCAAGACCTCCCCCTTCACAAAAGGGAGACTTATCATTGGGCCAACAAGTTAGAAGTGATGAAAATGTAATGATTTTTGTTTATATATTGAAATCTTGGGAACTGTAACTCTCTAACCGTGGGGAGTTTTCTCTTGCTATAAAAAGCAAAAGTACTTCATTTCATGTGCTCTATTCACATCTCCTACTAGATCGCCGATCTAGAACTTCTCCAAGTTCACTTCACAGATGCACGCCACACGAGGAGGGTGGATATTTATGTCACTTCTCAACGTGTTTAAGGATTTGGTGCCTGGTCCTCCGCGCCTTATGGCTACCAATACACGAGATCTCTTCCTTGATCTTCATGTTGACCTTTAATGGCTGATTGTCCAGTGCATATTTCAAGGAGATGACGGGTGGAATGATACACCGTGGATGATTCATGGTGAAGAACTACTAATATGCTGGGAGAACTTTGATTTTACTTCTACTCATTGTGCAGTGATCGAACTACTTGCTGCTTTAGAGGTAATTAAAAGGATGTCCTTCATCAAAGGGTGGAATGCTCCCCAAGCTTGGGGGGAGATTTGGCACATCTGCTTGTTAATTCCTATGGATAAGCTCGTCCTGAATGGTTTATTCTCAATCTCACTACAAAGGTTTCTAGGCCTCGGCTATGGTTGGTAATGTTTCAACCAAGGAATCCATTTGTACCTAATCAACCTTTTGTGCCTCATTTTGAGCTTCAAGTTGTAATTATTTTTGGTCTAAAGATAAACTATCAACAAAGGATTGCAAGTTTATTTGGTGCTGAACGTTTGGCTCAAGTGTTGAATTCTCCCCACCCTCTCCTCCTACCTATCTTGGACTACTGTGAAACTTGGGATGTCCGAATTTTAGTCTTGGTGTGATGACATCTTGGATCCTTTAATTTGATGGAGCTTACAAACCTTCGACCAAGGTTGCTGGCATGGGTGTGAAGCTCACTTCACTGGGTGGTGAAGAGTATTGTTACAGCAAGTCTACATCTGCAAGTACTTGCAATCAAGCTCAGTACTCGGCGCTCATTTTTGGGCTACAAAAGGCACAAGAACATCATGCCAAGCAACTTAAAGTGCAAGGAGATTCTCAACTAGTGTGTGAACAAGTTAGTGGAAGGTGGAAGGTGCGGAGCAAAGGCTTGGTTCCACGACATCAATAAGCATTGGAACTTTGCAACCAATTTGAAGAGGTAAAAATTCAGCATATCCCTCGAGCTCGAAATTTAGTTGCTGATTTCTTGGCACGTGAAGCTTGTACTTCAATCATGCATGACGCGAGTGGAAACACCACCCCAACAAAGCCACAAGCCATGAAGGAGGGTGATCATTTGTAAGGAATGCAAAGGTTGTGGTCATCATGAAACTAAGTGGTGGGCATACTTGATACGAGTTCACCGACTTTGGAAGATCATGAGGAAGGTCCTCAAGGACATTGCTCAAAAGAAGGATGACAGACTGCACACCCCTTGAAGAAATAGCATGGCGACTACAAGAACTGGAAGAAGCTAAAGGTGATGTGCAAGCTCTCCAACTGTTGACATTTGTCATGGCATTCTTGTTTGCCTTAATGAACAACCTCATGCAGCGCCGTGTCTCTAACCCCCACTTGTAAAGATGGATGTGATATCATGAGGGTTGGTCCTTTTGAGATTGTCTATGTGCTATTCTATGTTGAAGATTCTTCCCGTGTAGTATTTCACAATACACCAGTCACACCCTACCCTGCCTATGTGTGCTTTGTGGATGTATCTTCACCCGATTTTCAGTTCAAGCTTCCTCTTTCTATTGTTTGTCCATAGATAAGCCTTGTCTTGCCACTCTCTTTTACATCTTCCAAGCATGGCTGACATTCCTGTGTTTTGTGGACGAGTGGAAGAAAATCCAAATGAGTATATTTTGGCCTTCAAGCGCCGTTGTGTTTCTCTCAACTTTCTTACTGAAGACAGATGGCTATTGGTTGTTCCCACATTTCTAGAGGGTTTGGCTCAAGTGTGGTATGAGAAGCAGGCCGAAGACGTTTGCCAAAGCTGGCCAAGGTTTGAGTATTTTGGCAAAGAAGAGGAGCCAGAGAATGTGTACATGTAGGTGGCAAACTTGAAGCAGTCAGAGGGTGAGATGGCGCATCGATATGTGGATCGAGAGGCCGTGCTCCTGGACCGTTTAATTGCCACACAGGAGGACAATGCAAGATTTCGAGCTGGAATGATTCGCTTCAATCCCTGCCAAGGGTTTAATCTACTTCTTTTGAATAAGCACATCCCTTATTTGTTCTTTCCATAAAGAAAAGTTTGTCCCATCAAACTTTTTAATGCTAAAAAACTCCTTTTCAGACATGGAAGAGGATGCCATGATGCAAATGAAGCCAAAATCCCAAATGCTAGTGCCTACAAGAGAGAATCACACCAAATACCAGGTGCATCCAAATGTGTATGCCACAATAGAGTGAAATATCACCAAAACTCATGTCTCAAAGTATTTGACTCATGTGCATATACTATGGATCCATATGAGCAAATCTGGCCCAAAAGAAAATGCCAACCGCAATGGCAATCCAAAATGCCAATAAGTGCCAAATGACTCAAGCATAAACACCATCATCCACTGGCATAAACACCATCCACTGGCATATGCATTAATAATATCTCATCCAAGAGAGCATAGCACTATCAGTGCATTACCTACAATGTGTCAAAGCTATCCCTCAGCATAAAATAGCATCCATGTGCAAAGCATCCATAAAAATAGCATCCCACAAGGCAATTTGGTCCCATCAGCGCATCCAATAAGGACCGCAATGCATCCAAATGGCCTATAAATCATCCACTGCAACCCAATGCACACCATGAATGAGCGCACACTGCTCAAACTACAACTAGAGTGATCTGCATAAGGTATGCTCAAGAAATCATGGTCCTACGGTAATGACCACTATTGAAAATAGAACTTGAGATGCTTCAAAACATGGGCGCCATTGCATAATCAAACTCAGCAAGAAAATCTGCAAATATCTCTCTTCTACCGGAACTCCAAAATCCCAACCGATGAGTGAGAAATGGGAGTCAACACTTATCCACTGCCATGTGGCATAAATCTAAGGTTTCAAAAACTTAGAATGAAAAATGCATAACAGAGAGACGAAATCGAATGCACAGAGATCTATAACTCTGAAAATCCTCCACCGAATCGTGCAGGAACTAACAGGTAGGGGTTTTTGGGTGTCTGGAACGCAATGGGACAGAGACGGTTTTGGAAACTGTGGTCTCAATCATTGGGTCCAACACACAGACTGAAAAACGTTTTTAGAAATAGATCTATTTGTAAACTCCACCGGAGTGCAAATGATGAGCAACATAGAAGTTTTATAACCTCTTGAGTCCATCAAAACTGACAGATCTACAAATGGTTGCTCCAAACTTGAGTTCCAACACCCGGGCAGAAAAACGCAAAAACTGACACAGTGAGTCAGAAATCCAATGAAATGATCCTAGACTCAACCATTTGGCCAATAGAAACCAGATTCTTGGTAATATTCGGGACATGAAATACATCAGACGGGTATTTCTTTTTCCCATCCTGCATAGACAAAGGAATTTTACCAATCTGCACAATAGGATGTACAGTATCATCACCAGTCTCCACAAATCCTGGTCTTTCCATTTTCCTTGCATCCTGCATCCATTCTACATGATCGGTCATGTGGTTTGATGCACCTGAGTCAACATACCACACATCATTGCTTTCTTCTGCACTTGTCATAGAATTGGTCATATGCTGCACCATAAACAAATGCTCATTTCTGTCATCACCCCGTCTACTAGAGGATGCATAATTGCCTTGCTACAATTTTCCATTCATAATGTCATTCTGCTTTTTGTAGGAGTCTTTAGCCATATGAACCATTTTACCATAGTAGTAGCATTCAACATTGCTGTTTGCATTTTGGCCTCTCTGCCATCCACCACAACCTCTTTGGCTCCCCCTACCTCTAGAGTTACCACGTCCTCCTCCATAGGACTGGTTTTCTTGAGTTTGCTGCATATTTTGATTTCTACCACAGCCTCTAGATCGGCCTGCTCTACCTCTGCCTCTACCTCTTCTAGCATTTGAGTAGAAGATAGTTTCTTTTGAAGTTCCTCCTAAAGAAGATGCACCACCATTTCTCTGCTCTTCAGAAATTAAAAGAGCAAACAACTCCTCAAAATCAGGAAATTTTTCACAGACGGCAATGGATGTCCGGAACTATGCATAATCCTTTCCTAGACCATTCAAGGTCACAGAAACTAAATCATCATCTTCCACTGGAAGCAAGTGCATCTGCAATTTTCTTCACCTTCATGTGGTAGTCATTGATGCTCATGTTTTCTCTCTACACATTGTGCAACTCCTACTTGAGCTGCATGTTCTTGGCTTACGTATTTGTGCTATACATTTTTGTCAAAGTATCCCATGCCTCCTTCGACATACTTGCATCCTGAATATGCACAATCATAGAATCTGAAATACTGATAGACAGCTAGTACATAACTTTTCTGGCTCTCTCATGCCATCCTTTAAATTCTTGCATTTCTTGTTGATTGGAAACATTAGGAAGAACTGGTTCTTCTTCATTTCCTGTAATGAACTCCCAATAGCCTTTTCCCATAAGGAAATTCGTCATTCTAAACTTCCATGCTTGTAAGTTGTTCTTGTCAATCTTTTCAGTGACAATTTGTGAAAGAGAATCAGACGCCATCATAGAACACTACAAAATATTCTGTCACTACAAAAAAACACAGCTTCTGCCTCACATGAGCAAATCTGCAAAACTGATGAAAGTGGTATTTGACCACACAGTCACTTCCTAGTGACGATTTTGCATCAACAGGCAATAAGGATGATTCTGTAGCTCCCAATATCTCTATGTACAGGCATATGATGCAATTTCTACAGCAACTTTTCACCGACCTGTAGAGCAGTGGTCGCATAGCAAAAACAGGGCCTTTTTCTCAGTGCTTACGGAGAACTTCTGCCTCCCGTAGCATATATTGCCCTTTCGCCACACCGCAAAGGGCATCTCAATCTGATACAATGCACTCTTGCACTTTCCAGTTGTGCTACCTACAGAGATTTGCTCCCAAACTCGAAAAAGAAAAGCAACAATGGTCCTCTTACTAGGACATCGCGAACTTGGTTTTCTTTCTTGAGCTCCTTACCATGAACCAGGCTCTAATACCATGTGAAGATAGTCGGAGAGAAGGAAGGAGTCTCACTTGCGGCTTTCTCACATACACAATGGGGGAATACACACAAAGGTGGAGGCTGAAAATAGTTTTCCTCTTCTTAGTTGTGAAAGCCAAAAGAACTCTAGTATAAAGAAATAGAAGAACCCTATATGTGGGTCTCAAACCAAACTCAGCTAACTAAGGTGGCATACTAACTAAGACACGAACTAGAGTACATAAGGATAGCTATCATCCAGTTATTATTCATGGGCGGTGTACCAACCGCATCTGCAGCTAACAAGTCGGTGACATAAATGCACAACGGTCACCCTGGCATATCATGAGTGGAGCTTGATATCTCAATAGGGAGAAGGAGAAGGGAAGAAGAGAGTGAGGGGGATGGAGTGCCAAACACAAGGGCAATATAATGGAAATAAGAACACCCAAAACACTCCATTTCCCTTTAACAATTTTATACATGCACATCCCATCTTAGTCATGGCTTTTCTCAGCACCACGACCTTTATCTCAAACAGCACCATGACATTCGTCTAATCCTAGCGACCTCCCTACCTAGGAGTGCACCCCACATTCCATGGGGTCAAAGGCCTTGGGTGGATGCATGAATGTCATATAGAGGAAGGAAAAAAAACCTATCAATATATTTTGGCTCGTGGAGTGGTACAATACCCTCCCACTGGAATACTCCAATTGCATAATATAGGCTAAGAAGCCATGCAACACTTGATGAATGTTTCATCCATTTTGAAACCAAGCATGTCGCGTATCCTAGCCCCCTAGCTGTCTGATAAAGGTAGTAATATGTCCATTTCCATCTTTAACTCTAGAGCTCACCCCAACACAACACACCCTCCCCTTCTACAAAATAATCCCAACTATGGACCCTCCCAATGACTTCACACCAGAGAAGCTATAGAACATCTTATGGCCTGCATTTGTACCTACCATAGACCTCCACGACAATAGTCTTCCATAAACTTTGGCTAATTTCTAGATGAGGGCAAGGATCACGTTGAAGATATCCTAGCCATAGATTTGTGGTGGTATCATGTCCTCCTCAAATGCCTCCCCTTTGAGAACCTTACTAATCTTAGCTTGTAGAAGGGAAAACTATAGAGAATGACCTCCAGTGGTGGCCCACATCATGGAAAGTTCGAGCAATTACAACTTTCATTAAACGAACATACCATAAGTGGAAGGTGAGTCATCAACCCAAGGATAGAGGTGGCTAATGTAGAGACAGACCCCACCATGATGCCCACTACTGATGCAATAGCAAGGATTGATCCTACTTGCAGGATACCCTTTTTGAAGAAGCATGAATTTTGGTGACAATACTATAATGCCTGCCGCTCCCACCATATACATCCACATATATGCCAGCAGCACGCAGATGGAAATGGTATATTTTTCAGGAAATGTGGGAGTGAATCTAATGTCATCTACAATTTTCCCCACTTTAAATTCATCCTTATCAACACAACATCATATAGACTTATCACATAGATGTAGGACTACATTGATCAGATTGCAGAATTCCCCAATCTTGCATTAGTGGCTTGTTAGATATATCAATGCTCCACTCTCGTGTAACTACATGGGAACCAGCTAACTCTACTTGTAAGCCCCCCATATGAGGAGAAGGCATTTGAGTAGCTCGGTTATCTGGTAGGTCCTGGTTTGGACACCAGATGGGGGCCATGTATGGCCTGATGGTTGGACGGCATCAGATAGAGTTGGCACATTGCCAACTAGGCTACATGCAAGTGCGGGAAGGCACCCCTTGACTGACCACACTAAGGGTAGACGGAGCATTTCTTGGGGCAGCCCACTCTCGAGTTGTGGGGCCCATTTGGAGCCTCAGATGATCCTGGATGTTTTGCGCACCAGTTCTATCGTATGGTCGGTGGCTGCGACCCCCAGTTGACCGTTTTGGGTGGACTGGGTCGGTCACTCAATTGAGCCTAACTGACTATGACTGGTGGCTATATAAGAGCAAGCCTGTGAAGCCCATTTTATCACTGGCTACAGCAACCCTGACTCCTTAGCATCCAGCCTCCGTCTTCTACTATTTCTAGCATGCCATCAAAGCTTCTTTTATAGGAGCGCACAGTTGGGAGGCAACGCCATCTATTGTATCAATTTCTATAGTAATCAAATTTTTGATTCTCTATACTATCTTGTTTTCTCTCTTGCATACGAGATCCTGTTATCTTTTGAGCACAGACGTTGTATTATTTTCTTACATGGCTTCCATCCACTACCATCCGCCTCCTAATTATTCTACTATGAGACATTCTAGAGCAGCACCACGCTCTCAAAGTATGGAAGCTCAAATTCTGCTACAAAATTGTTTTCAACATGGATGAAGGGCCTACCTTTCAATATGTAATGTGCGTGTACCTCCAAGTTTGCAATCTCCATGCCCATCACATCCGCACATTCGAGGACATGCATGAGACACACTTGTTTTCACGGAGGTGCAAATAAGAGGAGGAGGCAAGGGTAGCCTCATATAGCAAAAATGAGCACAGCAAAGGACTATAGGCACAAGACAATAATGTGTCACGATGCCTCTTATGGCACCCTAGTTAGCCACCCCCTCATTATGGCCATGAAGCAACAAGATTAAGAAGAGCAGTAACAAAAGCATGACCAACCAGAGACCAGATCTATGATGATCTCCTTAATTTTGAAGACTCAACTAGCCACACATATTAATCCCAGTAGGCCATCCCCGACTTGTCGAGGTAAATTTCCTCTCTCCTCTTGTCTCTCAAAGACAAGCAGCCTATTGTAGTAACAGTAGGTCCCTCTGCCTCCAACTGGATAGATGTACAAGAAACTCGTGGTTACTACGCCAACCCAGTCAGTGGGTCACCATCAAAGTATAAGTAGTTGTGGGAGTAGGCACACGCACATGCCAAGCTTATGGAATATTAGTTCATGGACTTCTTGGTCTTGGGGGTCCATCTTGTGCACGACTTCTACAAAAGTTGGTGAGAACTCAATGCAGAAGCCTCAACCACACAGGTCCAAGAGAGAGAGCAGATCTAACATCGGTTGACCAAAGGACTCCAAGTGGCATAGGGTTGCATCGTCAGTCTACAAGCGGTAGGAACAACCCTATAGAAGGCAATGCATAAGTCTTGAGAGTTGGTTGCAACACTACAAGAATGGAATGAGGCACTCAAGAAGGAACTCTCAGCAGAAGTGGCCAAGGCCAATACAAACTTTACCCAAATGAACTAAGCTAAATAGGCCCTCGAATAGTACCAGTAGTAGCCAATAGGAGGCAAAGAAGACACTGTCGGGCATGTACAGTTAGATTAAAGACTTGCATGCCTCCGATTGGGAACAGTTGGAAAAATGTAACCAACTATATCACCAGCTTGAGCTCACATAGAACCAACCCACAGAGGAGGTCAATATGGATAGTCAAAGGGAGGTAGAGTATGGACAGGTAGTGGAAGCATCCATTTCACTTTAACATTTTTAAAATCTCTTCCATTTAGTATCACTTTAGATCTAACTCACCCCTTCCACCTACATATATTTTTGACGTAATCTGCTTCCATTTTGTACATGCACATCCCATCTTAGCCATGGCTTTTTTCAGCATAATGACCTTCAGCTCAAAGAGCACCATGACATTTGTCATCTCCCTCTGCACCCTATTCTCCTAAATTTTTTAAGCTATCTCAAATGCTTACTAGAGTACTCGCTCTTTCACGCTGACTAAAAAATTTTAGAACTATTTAAGCCTAGTGACCTCCCTACTTGGGAGTGCACCCCACATTCCATGGGGTCGAAGGCCTTAGGTGGATGCATGAATGTGGTAGAGAGGAAACACATAAAACCTATCAATTTATTTGGCTCATGGAGTGGTACAATACCCTCCCACTAGAATACTCCAATTGTATAATAAAGTCTTACAAGCCATGCAACACTCGATGAAGGCTTCATCCATTTTGAAACCAAGGATGTTGCCTATCCTAGCTCCATAACTAATAAAGATAGTAATATGTCCATTTCCATCTTTAACTCTAGAGCTCAACCCCAACAAAGCATACTGTGATACCAAAAATTGATATTTTTAATTTGGCATTGGTATTGTTTTTCTCTATGTTTGATAAGACTTTGAGTATCAAGTGATAGCCTAGCGGCTCTCACTTATTTCTATTTTCTATGATATTGTATGGGATGGAGAGGATGAGTGGAATGGCTCATTGTAAATACCATAGGTATGAATTATAAATACCTTGGTATGGGGTGAGAGTTATTTGTGTATGGGATATTATGGAGTTTTTTAGAAAATAGGAAGAGTGAGTCATATAAAGAGGTGGGCTCATGTCCATGTGTTCCAATAATATAAGAGAGGCCACATGCCAAGCATGTGGAAGGCATGTGGAGGAGTGTGAAGTCAAGAGGAATCCTTCTAGAACTCCTATGTGGAATAAGGAGGATGTGGACATGTGGAAAAGAGAGGGTCCCTATGGGCTCCATGTGAGGAGACTCTTGACTTTCTCAATATTTTAAGAGTCTTGAGCATCTTGTGATGGGACACATGGCAAGAGTAGCCAAAAAGGACATGGATGGTGACATACGTGCTTATGTGATTGATGGGGAAAGGAATCTACAGGCAGCAATTATAAATGGGTGAAGGAGGGTAATGAAATCTCTATAAAAGGAGCCCTCCTCTCCCTTGTTCATCAATCTCTTCCACCATTAGGCCTCATGTTGCTGTAGCTCTAGTCTCCCCAAGCCTCTTCCATGAGCCTTCTCTCCCTCTTGTAGATATTCTCTTATGTAGACTCTTGAGTCCATCTCTCTCTAGTTTATTCTCTCTCAATGAGTAGTCTTGGAGCTTCCGCTCCCTCTTGTATGTATGAAACCTCTTCTTCTCCCTTGTGTTTGTAGTGTTGGAGTGGATTCTCACTCTATTTGTAATGAAGGTCACTTCAGGTCCTCTCTCTCTTGAGTGTCCTTTTCTTTCTTTCAAAGCCTTAAAAGTTCTTTCTATTCGGCTACTCACTGTGCACACATGGTCCATCTGTTTCCCGAGCCACCATGCAAGCTTCTTACCCTCTTCTAGGAAAAATCCATGAGGGGTAGATCGTTGATGAAGGTGGAGTCTTGAGGGAGCATCCTGCTCAGGCGAAATTAGCCTGGGTGGAGGGTAGTTTTCATGACAGTTTGACCCCCTGTTAGTGTTTTGCTCATAACTTTCTGCTCGGTAGTCCGATTGTAATGAAATTTATATCAGCGCAAAGCTCTCTTTAAGACACATGTTTTTATATGATCAGATCTTGAATCAAATACTGCTGCAAAAAGTTATGATTCTCTGTGTTTGACAGTCTATTTTCATGATAGTTTTTACCCCCATCTAGTAAACCGTCCATAACTTTTTGGCCGCTTCTCTGTTTCTTATGAAACATATATCAGCGCGAAGTCTCTTTAAGTCACATGTCTTTAGGTGCTTAGATCTTAAATCAGATACTGCTGCAAAATGTTATGAGTCTCTGTGTCTGACAGTCTGTTTTCATGATAGTTTTTACCCCCTTCCAGTAAACTGTCCATATCTCTTCAACCGTCTATCTGTTTTCAATGAAACTTATATCAGCGCGAAGCCCATGTCAAGGCGCATCTATTTGTGTGCTTGAATCTCTGATATCATGCCTCTACTAAAAGTTATAGGCCTTTGTGTCTAATGATAGTTTGTAGAGTGTTTTGAGCTAAGTGTAAAGGTGTCTATGAAGGAGGTGCAATGTTTCCTCGGAATCTACCCATCTGACCCAATCAACCCCTTTAAACTCCTTGATATATATCATTTCATGTCATGTTGAGTTGCAAGATCTTCTTTCAACAATGTATCACTCTTCTCTTTGGCGCAGACTGGCTCGCTGAGATTATGCCCTCTGCTGATCCTTTCCTTTGTAAAGAATGAGGGAGAGAGATAGGAGACTCAAGTTCAGCTTTCTTCACAACACACAAAAGAGAGAGGACACAAGGTTGGAGGGTGAAGCCTTTCTTCACTTTTGCACACAACAACAATACAATAGAAGAGGGAAATACCCTATATGTCAAAACCTAGAATACGTGGTTCATATGTGAACCCAAACCAAAAACATACGTGGTAGTCTAACTACACCACGAGTATAACTAACATAGGCGGTGACATAAATGATAGTCATCCAGGAGATATATCGGGGGTAGAGCTTGATATCTCAACATCCTTCTCCCTGTGCTTGATTACAACATCACTTGGGATATCACCATCTTCATTCTCATCTGAGGGAGGAAATTATGGTGTGATATCTTGGCATAAAAGCTTCTTTCTAATGTCCCATTCTCAATGATAAATATCTTTGGCAGTCAGTTCGAAAGCAGTAGGAAGTGAAGAGGTGTGTGAAGTTTATTACCCCCAACTTCATGTCACATCTTTTAGTGGAGACGCTGGGTACGTTTGGTATTGGATTCATCCCACCTTACTAAATGGTCTCGGGTGTAATTGATTGCATGTTATGCCTAGAAGAGGCATGTGTTTTGCCCAGGGGATTCACAAGAGGAAAATTATGATATCACGTGAGTGTACAATAGGGGGGTTTTTTTAAATGAGGCATAAGCTTATACATTAGGGGTGGGGGGCCCTTTATTTTTTCCCAATATTGAATTTAAGTTAGGGGGCCCATGCCATATTTAAGAGGGGGGGACATAGTATAGACTACCTTGGATAACTGGTCCAAACAAGTTTGGTTTTATGTATGGTTTTAAATAGTCATAGGGAAAGTGCATGATCTAAATGCTTGAGAAAGAACGTAAATTTAAGGAAAGGGGGGACATAATAGAATATTGGTGGTATCTTATAATCTTAAATAGGGGTGTTTTATCATCCTACATGGATCTTAAATAGGGGGTTTTCTTGAAGTTCATGCACGCAGGTGACGTCCCCCTTTCATGAAGAGTGAATCCCCCGAGGTGTTTTGATGAGATAAAGAAGATGCCTGGAAGAACTGCCTGGAAGAACTCCATTAGAAGAGATTGCAACCCGTTTAAGAGAACTTGAAGATTGTGAAGGTGATGCTCAAGCTATTCGCACAGTCACCATGATCATATCCTTTATGTTTTCACTGTTGAATATGCTGGTGAATCGACAATGCCGACAGCAAGCACAATGATAGATTGGGGATTGTTCCATGCACTGGCAGCTTGGTGTGAAGAAGAGTTGAGTCTTTGGGTAGTTTTCGACTATAACAGTGGAGTGGTGATTCTTAATGCTTTCAACTTCTTTTGCTGTGCAAATGATGAAGAGTACAATATCTTGAAGCTTTTATGTGAACTTTTTATTGTGAGAAGGGTGATTCTAGAATGCATGTATACACAATGTTTTCATGGTGTTGGTTGGTCACTTATTTTTGAGGATTTTGTTGAGGATCACATTGTGGAGGGTTTTCAACAAGTGGTTATGCATAATAAGTTGGTCTTGGTATACTAAGGCTCTGTGGGATCTTGTTCGGATCTTGTTTGGGATATTATTTGGACGAGTTTGGACCTTAGTGTTTCCTTTTTGTGTTTCATCATGGTGAAGATTCCAGTGTTTAGAGGGACCCAAGGAGAAGACCCGGAGTCTTATCTTCGGGATTTTGTTTGAGGATGCCGGCTTTCTGGATGGTCCATGAAGGATCGGGCGGAGATTTTTCCTGATTTTCTTGAAGGTGTAGCCTTGAGTTGGCATGGGACCTTGCCGGACTCTACCAAGGAGGACTGCGACCAAGTGGTGGTAGCAATGAAGCAGAGATTTGGGGCAGTGGAGTCACCAAATGCTTTGATGTTGCAGTTGGACCAATTCTATCAAGGAGAGGGTGAGTTGGTCTGTGCTTTGGTAATCCGATATGAAACTTTATGGACAAAGTATGAAAGGGCAGCTTTGCGAGCTGTGGCATTTGCATCATCAGCCCCTCAAAGTCTCTCAAGGATGGAGCACTTAAAGATGAGCAAATTTGTTATGGCTTTGGAGCCTCGTCTTCGCTCAAAAGTAATGAGTAAAGATCCAACAACATATGTGGAGGCACTTCGCATTGCGACCAAGAAAGAAGCTTTTCTAAAGATCGAATCCTCTTTTGTGTCGTCAATAGCTTCAACTTCTAAGGTGGAGGTAATGGGCACTCCTCAGGTCCCAAAGTCCTTTGAGTTAGATCATAATATCTCCCAATTGATGGCAGAGTTTGCTGATTTGAAATTGCATTTGGTTAATGCATGACAACCTAGAGCACCAAAGAGTGAAGATAGGCCTTGAGATAGGAGTGGGGTCACTTGCTATGAATGTAATGAAAAAGGTCACTATCACCCCAAGTGTCCTAGATTGAGAAAGAAAGAAGAAAAACAAGTATCCTTGTTAGAAGCTTCTTCAGGGAATGAGGAAAGAGAGGTAATGATGGCTAAACGGGGGCGTGGTAGAGCAAAAGAAGAAGAAGAAAGCAAGGAAGAAGTAGATGAGGAACATCAGGAAGAGGAACACCGTAGTAAGAAAAAGAAGGCATCTAGAAGGAGAATTAGCCAGTCACACTTTCCTTTAGGACAAGGAATTAAAAGCTATGAGTTGTTGTCCGACCTTAAAGAAAAGGAAGCTCATATCACCTTTGATCAATTACTTGCTTTGTCTCCAAAACTACGGAAGGAATGGGGAAAGCTAGCAAGCACAAGAATTTCAAAGAAGAAAAAGAAGAAAAGTGCCATTCCTGTTGTTCAAAAGGTAGATATAGATGTTGGTGATGATGTACCTGTGGTTGATGTGATCATTGATGGTCAAGTGATTTCTAATGTGTACATTGATGGAGGTGCATCGATTAATGTCATGAGTGAGAAGACCATGATAGATGCTGATTTAAAATACTCTAGTACTACCTCTCCTTATCTCATCAAATTGGCTGACAACACTAGGGTTAAGACCTTGGGAGTTGTGAAGAGTCTAGAAGTGGATGTATGTGGAATTTCTGTGCCGACTACTTTTCAGGTGATCCCTGCCAAGCTAGATGCACGTGCCTATCCATTGATTTTGGGAAGGCCTTGGCTATATAAGGTGAAGGCTATTCAAAAGTGGGATACTAGAGAATTGATTTTGTAGGGAAATGATAAGAAGGTGCGCTACAACATCAGAAGCCACAAAAAGGAAGTTGTCAAGGAGGAGTCTTCAACATCAGAGAGTTCAAGCTCTGACTTAACCGAAGAAGAAGAAGAGACAGGGTGTAGCTCCGAGGAGTCCAACTCAGAGGGTGAGATGGAAGGAGTGGCCTTTGGTCTTTGTCTTGGTGCTGATCGGGATGAGTCAGGAAGGAACAAGGTGGTGGTGCAAGAAGATCCTATAGAGACACTTTATGTGGAGGATGTGGAGCACACTAAACGATGCCAACGCAATGAAGAGCTTCTTGGTGATTCTCTATCAGGTAGTGAGAAGCTCCAGTACTTGGATATGCTAGATTATTTTCCATGTCTCTTTGCAACAAGCTATTCATAGGTTCGACCAGTATCTCTTGTGGAGCACAAGATTGAGTTGAAGCCAGAAAGCAAGCCAGTTGTGCAACGCTTAAGGCGATTGGGGGTGATCCAAGCTGAGGCACTAAAGAAAGAGGTAACACAACTACTTGAGGTGGGATTCATCTTTCCTGTTGATGATTCAGAATGGATACCTCCTGTAGTTGTCACACCAAAGAAAGGAAATAAGTGGCGAGTTTGTGTGGACTTTCATCCTTTGAATGCATGCACTAAGAGGGATCATTTTCCTTTGCCATTCCAAGATGAATACTAGACCAAGTAGCAGGGCATGAGATGTATTCTGTATGTGATGGGTATTCTGGGTACTTTCAAATTTGTGTTCGGGAGGAAGATCAAAAGAAAACATCATTTGTCACACCTTGGGGAGTTTTTGCTTACAAAGTGATGCATTTTGGGTTGACCAATGCACCAGCTACATTTCAAAGGTTCATGAGTCAAGTCCTGGAGCCTTACTTAGGAAAGTTCATACAGGTGTTTTTGGATGATTTTTGCATTTATTCTCGGGGCATAGATCACATGGAGAAGTTAAAGATGGCCTTAGCTAGGATTGATGAAGCAAAAGGGTATCTAAATCCTAGCAAGTGTTATTTGGCTCAAATAAAAGTAGCCTTGTTGGGGCATATTGTGTCTCAAGAAGGCCTGCAAATGGATCCTGACAAGGTTCAAGTAATCATGGCATTGCCAAGTCCTGAGAATGTCACTGGTGTTCGCAGAATTCTAGGAAACAGCAAGTATTATCAATGCTTTTGTGATGATTTCACAGAGATAGTACATCCCATGAACTTGTTGACAAGAAAAGGAGTTTCTTTTCAATGGGGTGTGGAGCAACAAGAGTCTTTCCAGCAACTTAAGGAGGCCATGAGTAAGGGCCCAATATTAAAGCCCCCTGATTGGTCTCAAGACTTTTATGTAAATCCAAGTGTATCTTTGCATTCAGTTGGTGCTGTATTGCTACAAAAAGGAGAGGCAGGTAGAATGCAACCTATCTATTATGCCAGCCGATAGCTTACAGATGTGGAAATAAGGTATGAAGAAATGGAGCAGCAAGCTCTCTCTTTGGTGTTTTCCGTCAAAAAATTTTGCTCCTACTTATTACCTCGACCATTTTTCTTCCTTACCTCTCAGTCTGTATTAGCATATCTAGTTCACAAGCCTAATCCTGGGGGGAGATTTGCAAAATGGTTGTCAGAGCTTCAAGAGTTCTCTTTCTCTTTTGTCACTGAAAATACCACTAGGTCCACTATGGCAGATTTGCTCACAGGACGGGAGGATCTAGGAGAAGAAAACAAATATAAGGAGAACATTAAAGATGAAAGGGATACACCACCAACAGCTTTTGTTTTGCATTTTGATGGGGCTTTTAGTCCTTCATGCCAACAAGGAGCCAAGGGGATAGTCTTGATGAATCCTGAAGGTCAAGAGATATGGGCAAGAGGACAAGAGCTTCCATGTATCACAACTAACAATGCAGCTGAGTATAATGCTTTGATTCTTGGTTTGGAGGGTTGTCTTCAAAGTCAAGTTAAAGAATTGGAAGTAAGAGGAGATTCTCAGCTTATTATAAAGCAAATGCAAGGGCATTACAAGACAAGAAGTCCTCATTTGAAGGAGCTTAATCGAAAGGCTATGGCACAATGTAGTCGGTTTGATTTTTGCATGTTTGTTCATATAAACATAAAAGAAAATCAAAGGGTAGATGAGTTAGCTAAAGCCATTGTAGTGCCAGACCGGGGGGTGGTTTTTTAGGTAGACACTGGATGGCCAAAACTACAAGATTTTCAGAAATACGTGGAAGAAGGCATGTTGCCTCGAGGGTTAACTCCACAACAGAAGCAGAGATTGGTTACTTCTGGCCATGCCTCCATAAGGATGTATATGAATGTCACAAATGGAACCTATCAGCTTGAGGATGTTGATGGCATGGTGATACCCGGACGCACCAATGAGTATCGCCTTAAATTCTTCTATGCTTGACCACCTTGAGGGCCAGCAGACCCTCTCTGTACTAGAGAGGATCTGCTGGGGGGGGAAAGATGTGACGCCAAAAATTGATATTTTTAATTTGGCATTGGTATTGTTTTTCTCTATGTTTGATAAGAGTTTGAGTATCAAGTGATAGCCTAGCGGCTCTCACTTATTTCTATTTTCTATGATATTGTATGGGATGGAGAGGATGAGTGGAATGGCTCATTGTAAATACCATAGGTATGAATTATAAATACCTTGGTATGGGGTGAGAGTTATTTGTGTATGGGATATTATGGAGTTTTTTAGAAAATAGGAAGAGTGAGTCATATAAAGAGGTGGGCTCATGTCCATGTGTTCCAATAATATAAGAGAGGCCACATGCCAAGCATGTGGAAGGCATGTGGAGGAGTGTGAAGTCAAGAGGAATCCTTCTAGGACTCCTATGTGGAATAAGGAGGATGTGGACATGTGGAAAAGAGAGGGTCCCTATGGGCTCCATGTGAGGAGACTCTTGACTTTCTCAATATTTTAAGAGTCTTCAGCATCTTGTGATGGGACACATGGCAAGAGTAGCCAAAAAGGACATGGATGGTGACATACGTGCTTATGTGATTGATGGGGAAAGGAATCTACAGGTAGCAATTGTAAATGAGTGAAGGAGGGTAACGAAATCTCTATAAAAGGAGCCCTCCTCTCCCTTGTTCATCAATCTCTTCCACCATTAGGCCTCATGTTGCTGTAGCTCTAGTCTCCCCAAGCCTCTTCCATGAGCCTTCTCTCCCTCTTGTAGATATTCTCTTATGTAGACTCTTGAGTCCATCTCTCTCTAGTTTATTCTCTCTCAATGAGTAGTCTTGGAGCTTCCGCTCCCTCTTGTATGTATGAAACCTCTTCTTCTCCCTTGTGTTTGTAGTGTTGGAGTGGATTCTCACTCTATTTGTAATGAAGGTCACTTCAGGTCCTCTCTCTCTTGAGTGTCTCTTCTATTTTCTTTCTTTCAAAGCCTTAAAAGTTCTTTCTATTCGGCTGCTCACTGTGCACACATGGTTGGTCCATCTGTTTCCTGAGCTACCATGCAAACTTCTTACCCTCTTTTAGGCAAAATTCATGAGGGGTGAATCGTTGATGAAGGTGGAGTCTTGAGGGAGCATCCTGCTCAGACGAAATTAGCCTCGGTGGAGGGTAGTTTTCATGACAGTTTGACCCCCTGTTAGTGTTTTGCTCATAACTTTCTGCTCGGTAGTCCGATTGTAATGAAATTTATATCAGCACAAAGCTCTCTTTAAGGCGCATGATTTTATGTGATCAGACCTTGAATCAGATATTGTTGCAAAAAGTTATGATTCTCTGTCTTTGACAGTCTATTTTCATGACAGTTTTTACCCCCGTCTAGTAAACTGTCCATAACTTTTTGGTCGCTTCTCTGTTTCTTATGAAACATATATCAACACGAAGCTCTCTTTAAGGCGCATGTCTGTAAGTGCTTAGATCTTGAATCAGATACTACTGCAAAATGTTATGAGTCTCTGTGTCTGATAGTCTGTTTTCATAACAGTTTTTATCTCCTTCCAGTAAACTGTCCATATCTCTTCAACCGTCTGTCTATTTTGAATTAAACTTATATCAGCGCGAAGCTCATCTCAAGGCGCATCTCTTTGTGTGCTTGAATCTCTGATATCATGTCTTTACTGAAAGTTATAGGCTTTTGTGTCTAATGACAGTTTGTAGAGTGTTTTGAGCTAAGTGTAAAGGTGTCTATGAAGGAGGTGCAATGTTTCCTCGGAATCTACCCATCCGACCCAATAAGCCCCTTCAAACTCCTCGATATATATCAGTTCATGTCATGTTGAGCTGCAAGATCTTCTTTCAACAACGTATCGCTCTTCTCTTTGGCGCAGAATGACTCACTGAGATTATGGCCTCTGCTGATCCTTTCCTTCTCCCTGTGCTTGATTACAACATCACTTGGGATGTTACCATCTTCATTCTTATCTGAGGGAGGAAATTATGGTGTGGTATCTTGGCATAAAAGCTTCTTTCTAATGTCGCATTCTCAATGATAAATATCTTTGGCAGTCAGTTCGAAAGTAGTACGAAGTGAAGAGGTGCGTGAAGTTTATTACCCCCAACTTCATGTCACAATACCTTCCCCTTCCACAAAATAATCCCAACTGCCCCATTGCTTCACCTCTAAACACTTATCTTAGATTTTCTCACCCCACAACATCCACCCTATTTACACAACCTTCCTACACATAGCCCTCTTCTTCCCAGCCCTCCATTACCACACACCTTAGTCAGTCAATGCTTCCATGGAACCAACATAGGACCCTCCGAATGGCTTCACACCAAAGAAACTATATAACATCTTGTGGCCTCCATTTGTACCTACCATAGACCTTCCACAACAATAGCCTTCCACAAGCTTTGGCTAATTTCTAGATGATGGCAAGGATCACATTGAAGATATCCTAGCCACAGATATGTGGTGGTATCATGACCTCCACAAATGCCTCCCCTTTGAGAACCTTACTAATCTTAGCTTGTAGAAGCACAAACTATAGAGCATGACCTCTAGCGATGGACATCATGGGAAGTCCAAGCACTTACAACTTTCATCAAACGGACATACCATAAGTGGAAGGCGACTCATCGACCCAAGGACAGAGGTGGCTATAGAGAGCTAGACCCCACCATGGTGCCCACTACTAATGCAGTAGTAGGGATTGATCCAGCTTGGAGGATACCTTTTTTGAAGAAGCAAGAATTTTGGTGACAATACTATAATGCCTACTACTCCCACCGTATACATCCAACATATATGCCAGTGGCATGTAGATGAAAATGGTTTATTTTTCAAGCAATGTGGAAAAATGAATTTAATGTCATCTACAATTTTCCCCACTTTAACTTCGCCCCCATCAAGACAGCATCATACAGACTTATCAGAAAGACGGAGGACTACATCTATCAATTTGCAGAAGTCCCCAATCTTGCAATAGTGGGTTCCGATCCACTACTTCTGCCTCCTAATTATTCTACTATGCCACATTCTAAAGCAACACCACACTCTCAAAGTATGGAATCTCCAAACCTTCTACAAAAATGTTTTCAACATGGATGAAGGGCCTACCTTTAAATATGTCATCCGCATGTACCTCCACATTCGCAATCTCCATGCCCATCACATCCACACGTTTGAGAACATGCATGATACACTTTTGGGAGCTCCAATTATGTTTTTGCCACAACTTCCCAAATTCTTTTTGACCACGACTCCAGTCAATGCTGAGCTCTGGCCTTCTTCGCACATCTTGATTCAAGGATGGATCAACGATAGGAAGGGGGTATGTTACAACCCAAGAGCAAGAGTAGAAGAAAGGTTAGAATACGAATGGACACTTGCCTTAGCATGACCAATTGGTTGTGACATAAGAAATAGGGAAAGTGGTGAGGCAGAGTAGAATTGGTCCTCGCTTAAAAAGGTGCTATGTACAAAAGCTAGAAAGTTGACTTTTGGTCTTCAATTATAAGTATGCAAGTTTGAGAAATAGAATACTCCCTTCTTTTCAAGTGGTGTTTTCTATGTTTCTCATGCTCTTGCCCTTGTGAATGCCTCTCACCCCCTTCCCTCTTCTTTCCCCATGTACTCCCTCTCTTTCTCCATCACCCTACCTCTCTCCCTCTCTCTCACTCCCCCTTTCAGGATTCACATTGTTGCAACTACGAAATCCATTGCAGTTACACATTGGACTGCATGGGCTTCCATTGCTCCCAAAAGGAATAGTAGGATGTGGAGAGGTCCCTTGGAATTCCTCCAAGACCCCCTTTCCTCATGAGTCACCACCTTAGACTATACAGTGCAATATGCAATTAGTGTCTAAGTTCTTCATGCTTCTCTAAGATAATTGAGATATTGTTTACTCATTAATCGTCACTTCTTCAAGCACCAAAAGTGAGAAATTTGATGACTATGATCCTCTTTATCCCTTGACGATGAGATTTTTGCACATTTCACTTGCTCCCTCGAGATTCCACATTCATTTAAAATCCTTTTCAAACTTTAAGTTCATAAAAAACATTTTTCTCAGCAAATCACAAAACTTGGGGTTTCAAAATTTTGAATATTTTAAAGCTAAAATATAGCTAAATTGCCCAAAATTTTGCAAGTTTTACAAACTCAAGAAAACATTTTTTACAAGTAAAACTTAAAATGTGGCAAGTTCATTGTATATAATTTATAGGTTTTTTGAGAAAAACGACCACACTTGATTGAATAACTCTCTAGTATCTTTTGAGAATATTTTCCTAGAGTTACAATGAGTTTCTACATGCTAAGGAGAAAACTCAGGTAGAATAGGAGAAACCTAAATCTTTTGATTTTTGCTTAAAAGACATATCGATGGATATCCCCCTTCATTAGATATCTTTTTTTTCCAATTGGTTGATGCTAGTGCTTCTTTTTGTACTTCAATTTTTGTATCTTGATTTAGTTGGAGGCATTGGTTTGTTCGCTCCATTGGTTTGGGTGGCTAGTACTTTGATTCCCCCCCCCCATCCTTCCTTTCTAATAAAGCATGGCTCTCTTACCTTGATGTCTCCATCTCTACATTCCACCTCCCATCATGTACATGCTCCTCTTCCCCCTCTTCCTTCCTCCTTGTGCCATAGTCCCCCTCTTCATTCCCACCCCTCTTAATCCCTTTTCCCCACCTATGTTGATGCTTCTTCCCTCACGTCCCCTTGTCCTCCATGGCCCTCAAGCATCGCCATGCCTAGCGTCTAGCCTCATGGATTTATTTCTTTTCTAGTTAATAGTATTGGTGTCACTGCTGGGATCAAAATCTCCATGACTTGTGGCATAAAATTCATTACTCCTATGGCTAGGTGTAGTTTTGCAGCACCTTTCATGTGCGGTTCTCTGCTTCTGCGCCTCCAATGTGTATGTCTTCTACTCGTAGTTCTTTATCTATGCGGCTGTAGAACTTCTCAGTTTTTGCATGTTCCGCTTGCTGTTCTTGCACATCTTTTGGGTTCTTGCACATCTTCTATGCGATGCCACATGTCTTTTTATCGACCACGTCTGCAAAATCACTTCTGTGCATCTTCTGTGCGGTGCCATGCAAAACTGCTCCTACGCATCTACAACAGACCTCGCAACCCCCCTTCTACCTTATTCTTCTTCTTCTTCTCCTCCTTCTCTTCTCCTCTCCTCTCCTCTTCTCTCTTTTTATTAAGGAGTGGGAATTAAACCCAAGACCTCCCCATTCACAAAAGAAAGAATTACCAATGGGCCAGCAAATAGGAAGTGATAAAAGTGTAATGATATTGCTTATATGGTGAAATCTCATGAACTGTAACTCTCTAACCGTAGGGAGTTTCCTCTTGTTGTAAAAAGAAAAAGTACTTCATTTCATGTGCTCTATTCATATTTGATACTAGATCATAGATTCTGAACTTTTTCTAGTTCACTCCTTGGACACACGTCACCCGAGGAGGGTGGATATTTATGTCACTTCTTGACAAGTTTAAGGATTTGGTGCTTGGTCCTTTGCTCATTACGGCTACCAATTAGTGAAATCTCTTTCTTGATCTTCATGTCGATCTTCAACAACTGATTGTACAATGCATTGTTGAAGGAGATGACGGAAAGGATGATACACCATGGATGATTCAAGGTAAAGAACTAGTGATACACTAGGAGGACTTTGATTTCAATTCTACTCATTGTGTGGTCATCAAGCTACTTGTTGCATCGAAGATAATTAAAAGGGTGACATTCTTTGAAGGGTGGGATGCTCCCCAATCTTGGGGGGAGATTTGGCGCATCTACTTATTAATTCCTGTGGATAAGCTCATCTTGAATGATTTCTTCTCGATCTCACTACAAAGGTTTCTAGGGCTCGGTTATGGTTGGTAATGTTTCGACTAAGGAATCCCTTTGTACCTAATCAACTCTTTGTGCCTCATTTTGAGCTTCAAGTTATAATTCTTTTTGGTCTAAAGATAAACTATCAACAAAGGATTGCAAGTTTATTTGGTGTTGAACGTCTTGCTCAAGTATTGAATTCTCCCCACCCTCTCCTTCTACCTATCTTGGACTACCGAGAAACTTGGGATGTCTGGATTTTATTCTTGGTGTGATGACATCTTATCTCCTCCAATTTGATGGCGTATATAAACCTTCGACCAAGGCTGCTAGTGTGGGTGTGAAGTTCACTTCACCAGGGGGTGAGGTATATTGTTATAGCAAGTCTGCACTAGCAAGTACTTACAACCAAGCTGAGTACTTGGCACTCATTTTTGGGCTACAAATAATGCAAGAACATCGCATCAAGCAACTTGAGGTGCAAGGAGATTCTCAACTTGTGTGCAAACAAGTTAGTGGAAGGTGGAAGGTGCTGAGCAAAGGCTTGGTTCCATGACATCAACAAGCATTGGAACTTTGCCAACAATTTGAAGAGGTAAAAATTCAGCATATCCCTCGAGCTCAAAATATAGTTGCTGATTTCTTGGAACATGAAGCTTGTACTTCAATCACGCATGAAGCGAGTGGAATCACCGCCCCAACAAAGCCGCAAGCCACAAATGAGGGTGATCATTTGTAAGGAATGCAAAGGTTGTGGTCATCATGAAACTAAGTGTTGGGCATATTTGATATGAGTTTACCGACTTTGGAAGATCATCAAAAAGGTCCTTAAGGACATTGCTCAAAAGAAGGATGCCAAACCACACACCCCTTGAAGAAATAGCATGGCAACTACAAAAACTGGAAGAAGTTGAAGGTGATGTGCAAGCCCTCCAACTGTTGACATTTGTCATGGCATTCTTGTTTGCCTTGATGAACAACCTCATGCAACTCTAACCCTCGCTTGTAAAGATGGATGCAATATCATGAGGGTTGGTCCTTTTAAGATTGTCTATGAGCTATTCTATGCTGAAGATTCTTCCCGTGTAGTATTTCACAATACACCAGTCACACCCTACCCTGCCTATGTGTGCTTTGCAGATGTATCTTCACCTGATTTTCAGTTCAAGCTACCTCTTTCCATTGTTTGCCAATAGATAAGCTTCATTTTGCCTCTCTCTTTTCTATCTTCCAAGCATGGCTGACATTCCCATGTTCTATGGCCATTTGGCCTCACCAATGCTCCTACTACATTTCAAAGATTTATGCAGAAATTCTGAGCTCCTGCGAGCCCTCCTTCCCTCGCCATAGCCTCTACCTCCCTACTCTCCCCTCTGCCTTGCCTTGCGCCCTCGCCTCGCCTCGCATCGCCTGTGCCCTCCCTCGCCTTGCACCCTCGCCTCGCCTGCGCCCCCCGCCTTGCGCCCCCCCTCATCCTTCGCCACTGCCTGCCCCCACCCAGCCTCGCCACTGCCTCTCCCTTCACCTCGCCACGCCCTCGCCTTGACCCTCTGCCCTTGCCTCCGCCCTCTGCCCTTCACCCTCTCCTCCGCCCTCTGCCCTTTCCATGCCCTTGCCTCCGCCCTCACCTTTGCCCCCCCTTGCCCTTGCATTTGCCTTCACCCCCGCCTTCGCCCTCGCCTCTTCTCGCCTTCGCCCTCGCCCTCGCCATGCTCTCGCCTCGCTCGCCATTTCCTCATCCACACCTAGGCTCCACCCTCGTCTAACTCCTCCCCTTTTTGGTGGCAGCCTCTTCGTCATCGGAGTTCTCGCAGTTTGTCTTGGTGGTATGGCGGCTCCCTGCCCAGAACCGGAGGCCCAGCCGCGGACCCCCCCTCTCTAGAAGCCTACTGCATGATCTTGACAGAGCAACAGTCGTCCCGGGTACAACAGGTTGCCAATGACTTTGCCCACACTTCAGTCTATGGCAGAGTCATTGGACACTCCCCCTCCAGACCAGCCATTAGGGATTGGCTTCAATCCACGCTTATGCTAGAGGATAGCAACATCGAGGAGGTGGCCCTTATGGGAAGGGGCATCTTCTGGCTTAAACTCTCCACTGCGAAAGCTGCGAGCAACCTGATTGCTGGTTTCCCCACATTGGTGGATGGAAAGATCATCATGATAGTCCCTTGGTACCAAGGATTCAGCGCAGCGAACTTTGATGCTCGTTTCTGCATACCTCACCACCCAGTGATGCTAGTATTTCCAGGCCTTGCTATTGAGTTGCGGCCGATAGTCAGGGACCTAGGTTCCCACTTTGGCTGGGTGATGCATGACAGTTTTGTCGACGCGGTCGTTGCGGCAGGAGCTCCCAGAGTCCGTGTGGCCGTGGCAGATCCTGCGTCCCTCCTTGTAGTGATCGAGATTGTGACAGATGCTGGCAGCATTACTCAGAGCATGGTAGTCACAGGATAGCCTGGCCAGTGCCTGAGGTGTCATGGCTTTGGGCACCTGGCTGCTGCTTGTCCGCGCTTCTCCAACTCCTCTCGGCCCCCCCCCCCCCCCGTAGCCCCCTCCCCCTCCCTCCAGGAAGCCACATCAGGAAGAGCAGAGGCAGCCGGAGTCCCAGAGGTGGCTGGCCGCTAGACCGAGGTCAGAAGGAAAAGAGGAAAGAATAAGAAGGCTTCTGACAAAGGCAAGGAGGCAGAGGTTACCCAGCCTCTGCAGCAGCGCCTCAGAGACCTGACAGGCAGCTGCCTCAGGGTCCAAGGAGAGCTTCTTCTTCAGCTGTAGCCCGCCCTCCGTAGCCTCAGGTCCCCCTCTCTCCCGATCCCTAGCTCCTCCCCACCTAGCCCCAGCCCCTACCCTAGCCGCAGTCCCCTTCTTTTGACCCGCAACATCAACCCCCGTCTCTTCCTCTTCAGCCCCAGTCCCAGCCCCATCCCCATCCCTCCTCCCCCGCCTCTCTCAGCTCTTCCGCAGTGTCAGCGTCACCGGTGGTTTCTCAGCTACGTGAAGCCCCCACTCTCCCACCTCCGCCCCCCTCTCTAGTTGCTTCCGTGGAGTCTGTGTCGCCTACCCCACAGCCTCCTTCCCCTCCCTCACCCCAGGCAGGACACCCCGAGATTGCACCACCCCTGGAGCAGCCTTCCTTGTCAGCTAGCCCAGCCCCCTCAGTTGCAGATTCTGGCGGCGGGCCTCAGCTCCAAGAGAGAGAGCTTCCTCATGACTTCTACAGGTCCGGTCCCTGGGATTACTTGGATGTGGCCGCGACCTCAGGATCTTCTTGCTCCGTAAAGGGGCGGATGGGAAGATTGTAGCCTTGGCCTCGAGGGATGGCCCCAGCTTTGCTTTCACGTTTCTCAGTGACGGCACCGAGATTTGGACAGATGACTCGGTCTGGGAGGCTCTCAGAGAGCAGACGCACGCTCAGATCTGCTCTTGGATAGGCCCGATGGGTGGACAGCTTCTCGAGACTAAGTGGTCCGAGGGTGACGTGCGCCTGCGGTGGCGATGCGCCGCCAAGCGTTTCAAACTGATTGTGATCCTTAGTCCCCCTCTATCGTGGCCCCTCCCCTTGGATGTTAGAGCCTGGACACCACAAAAACTTCACGCTTTTTACGGGATGACTACTTCAGAGATCTCGAGTTGTGGCTTAAGAAAGCGTTTGTCCATGGCACCAAAGGCCTCATGCCTTTGCTAAAAGTTTTGAAGAATGGGCAGGATGACCCCGCCTCCCCCTCCAAACCCTCACAGAAGCATCAGTGCCTTCATTCCGAACCACCAGCCTCTTCCTCGACCTCGGCCACGAGCAGACAGTTGTTTGTAGCCTACCAGTCCTCATCATGAGCTTACACCTTGTCTCCTGGAATGTGAACGGGTTTCATTCTTCTGGCACCTGTGGTCCTAGGAAGCTCATCTTGAGACAAGAACTTCAACCAGCAGTGATTGGTCGCTTGGATATACTCCTGCTCCAGGAGCATAAGCTTTCACTGGCTCATACCCATAGTTGTGGGAAGATCCTCCCTGGACGCTCGCACACTTATTGGGAGCCCTCGATCGGTGCACAAGGGAGGAGTGGCAGTGTTTGCACTTCCATTTGCAAGTTGATTGCCCAGGTAGTTTTTGGCCATGGTACGTTGATCCCAAGCCGTGCACTTTGGGTTGGCCTAGAGTTGGAGGGCTCCAAAATAGGAATCCTCAACATCTATGCACCCACAGACCTCCAACGCAGAGCCACCTTCTGGAGGACACTCACAGAGATTCTCCCAGACATGGATTCGTGGATTGTTGGAGGTGACTTCAATAATCTGGAGACTTTGGAGGACCAGCAGGGCAGAGGACCAGAGTTTACAGGTATAGCTCAGGCAGAGCAGTCCACTTGGGACTCCTTTCTCTTCGCGATAGGGGGTAGGGATAGCTGGAGAGACCCATCCTTCCGCCGATGGCACGGGAGCTTGGACTTCTCATGGGGCTTCCGTAGGGAAGGGGGCAGACTTCTGGAGAGATTGGACAGATTTTATATCAGTGATTGGGCCATCAGTAGAGGTGGTCAGGTGGGTGTAGTGCCAGAGATGACGCTCTCTGACCACGCGCCAATGCTCTTATCACTAGACTTGGCAACTCAGTCCCTTCCTCCCCTTTCGTGCAGGATTCCTGATTCCATCTTCTCTAGGGAGGAGGTGCGCAGTAGTATCGGTAGCCTTTGGGACAGAGATTGGGGTGGGTGCGTGGGGGATCTGGTAGAGTCGGTGGCGTAGGCTCTATAGGATTCCAGCCAGATATGCCAGCTCGCATCCCTTCAGGTTCACTAGGAGTGGTGGGGCAGAGAGAGAGCTCTTCGTAGGGACCTCACCTCCATTCAGCGGCTCCAGTAGGTAGCTCCGAGTACAGAGGAGCTTCGGATCCAGGCCCTTCGAGCCAGAGCCCTCGAGCCAGAGCCCTTCTTGAGGAGACTCTCCAGCGTCGCTCAGAGTTTTCTTATCATGCCTCTCTCTCCTACTGGGCTCGAAAGGGCGACCGGATGAGCAAAGAGTTCTTCAGGACGCAGGGCCAGAGGACAGCAGAGGTGACCAGCTCCGGAGTCTTAGGACAGCGGAGGGGCACATCATTACGGACCAGGAAGAGGTCTTGGGGTTGGCTATCGACTTCTACAGGACTCTTTTCTAGCAAGAGCAGCTTGCCCCCCGCACTAGACGTTCCCGCGAGGAGGTGTGGAGGCACATTCCGACCCTTGTTCAACCCAGCATGCAAGCGACGCTGATGGCACCATTCACCACTGTCGAGATGCAAGAGGCCTTGATGGCCATCGATGGGCAGAAATGCCCTGGTGAGGATGGGCTTTCTAGAGCTTTCTTCACCTCTTTCTGGGATCAGATCCATCCGCCCCTCCTAGCAGCCCTCCAGAGGATTTTCAGCAGCGGTCATATGCTAGAGAGCCTCTCTTCGGGATTGATCTGCCTCATCCCGAAGGGGGGAGATCAGCAGGAGATCCGTCAGTGGCGCCCGATCACTCGCCTCACCACTGCCTATAAAATCCTTGCCAAGATGATCAGCGCCAAAGTTTGGCCACTACTTCCTGACCTCATTCATGACACTCAGACAGGCTTTGTCCAGGATCGCAGTATCCTGGATAATGTCTTCACCTTCTCAGAGGCGACGGATTGGGCTCAGCATAGTGGGTCGCACTTAGCCATCCTACTTCTCGACTTTGAGAAGGCCTATGATCAAGTGGACTGGTCCTTCCTGGAGGGTACTTTGGAGAGACTTGGATTTCTAGTGGGATGGATTCAGGGTATCTCAGCGTTATACAGGACAGCTTCCAACAGGGTCATCATCGGCGGCAGGATGGGAGAGCATTTTAGATTGGAGAGATCAATGCGTCAGGGTTGCCCCCTCGCTCCTTATCTATTTCTCTTCTTCATCGAGGCGATGACATACTATCTTCGGGCAAGGTCGACAGGGATCCGGGGTGTTTGCCTTCCCATCAGGGAGGACATGGAGCTCCTGGACTCAGAGTATGCAGATGACACAGCGCTGTATGTTCAAGATGATGAGATGATGCTGGAGAGGGTGAGACTGGCCTTAGAGGTCTTCTGTTCGGTAGCCGGTGTGAAAATCAACTGGAACAAATCAGTTGGTTTTCTCACAAACCCTGGGGCATGCTCACAGTGGGGGAGGTTTTTGGGTTTTAGATGGATCCCGCGGGGGCAGACTACTAGATATCTCGACTTTCAGGTCGGCCTGGACATCATGCCAGCTCAGCAGTTTCTCCCGGTGCTAGATTCCATACGACGGAAGCTGGCTTTCTGGAGCACTGCTAAGCTCTCTCTTGCAGGTCATGCTCTTGTAGTCAACCAGGTTCTCTTGGCCACGGCCTGGTATGTGGCCTCTTATTGGTGCTTCTCGTGATCCTGCGTGGCACAGCTCAGGAGGATGGTCCGGAATTTCCTGTGGTCTGGGGGGGATGGTCTCAGAGATACCAGAGCCAGGGTAGCCTGGTAGATAGTCATTCTTCCGCAGGCTGAGGGTGGCTTGGGGGTCATTGATCCAGAGCTTCAGAGTCAAGCCTGTTGGGCAAGTTAGTTATCCGTGGTTTGACCCCGGGGGGGGCAAACGTGGAAGATGTTACTTCAGCAGGGGATTAGTTCTTGCGTCCCGCGCCAAGGCAGAGAGTGGCTACCGTCCCTCTGGTGGATCTTCACCTCTGCACCGCTTACTCGCCCCCGCTCCCTGCTCATTCGTAGCCTTATCACAGTTTGGAGGCGACTCCGTCTCAGTCTCCTCCAGTCGCCTCCTAGCAGTCAGGAGGAGATCGACCGCCAGCCGCTCATCTGGAACGATCAGGTCAGAGATGCCTTGGGCCTTTAGCTGGGGGAGAGGTCACATATCTCGTGGGATCGCTGGATGCGGGGGCCTGCCCCAGTTTGGAGGGACACTTACAGACACTTAGAGACCGTTGCTCTAGCAGCCGCAGCCGGAGGTGTCCGTGGAGCTTAGATGAGACGCACAGAGATAGATGGCGTGATTCCTACCGGTTGGTTGGCTCCACCCGAGATTCAGATCCTCATGCCTGGTGATGCTCGTTGGCTTGGACAGTTCACCCCTTGTGGCATCCCACTGGTGGTTGCAGGCAGGCTGGACGACACCTCTGTATCCTTCTTCGCGGTTTTGGGGGATGGCTGACTCAGGAGAGAGGGTGTGCTCATCGACCCCCTTCTCTCGTGGCAGAGGGTTCATGTCGTAGGCCTCGTGGGGAAGGTTTGGCGGATCGATCCTAGTATAGAGCAGGATCAGCTGCAGTTATGGCGCCTTTGGCTTTGGGAGGGGCGGGCCCTGTTGATTGGGACCCAGGTGAGTGGAGATGGCCAGAGGTTGTGGCAGGCCAGGGGCCGACCCCTTTCTTCACTTACAGCACGTAACTGGGCACAGGAGAGTTCTCGGGAGGATGCAGAGCCGACCGCCCACCCAACGGCCCAGATGGTATTCTCAGGGTATTTTCAGGCTATTTTTGCAGGCCTTCTGGAAGGCCTTGTGGGAGAGCTGGCAGCCGCGGAAGATTTCCTACTTCCTTTGCTACTCGCCCACAAGGGTCTTCCAGTGGGGAGCTGGTTGCGGCAGATTGGTCAGGATGGACTCTGTCAGATTTGTCATGAGGACGAGGAGTCACCAAAGCACTGCCTATGGAGCTGCACTCGTGCCCAGGACGTGTGGAGGTGGGCCTTTGGGATCCTTACTCGTGCAGCTTTGGAGTTAGGTTTGATCACCTGGGGTGCGTTCTACTGGTGCAGCACCACACCTGGCTATCATCAGTTGTTTGAGGTAGGCCCGTAGGACCCTATGTTCCTTATCACACAGGGGACTTGGGGGCCGCTTGAGGGCATCCCGCAACACTTGGCAGAGGCGGAC
The DNA here is from genome assembly GCF_047967505.1 of Dipteris shenzhenensis. Lineage (NCBI taxonomy): Eukaryota > Viridiplantae > Streptophyta > Polypodiopsida > Gleicheniales > Dipteridaceae > Dipteris > Dipteris shenzhenensis. The sequence goes on from NC_141600.1 coordinate 21,648,103, forward strand.
ATAGGATCTCAGATGAGGTAGCCAGTCTGGGAGATTATTAGCAGCATCGTCGGATGGCACATTTGGACTTCGCGCTGCGCGTAGATCCTCAGTGGTACCTCTCTTTCGACTGCCCAGGTCATGGCCGACATCTAGAGCGAGATTATCCACATGCTCAGAGGCCAGTGGGACCAGATCCAAGGGGATTCCCGGGCTGGCCAGGAGAAGCGGAGATGCTTCCTATGAGATTGGGATACGCAGGGCCTCTTCTTCAAGCATACTTCTCAGGGCCTTCAGTGGCGCTACTCACCGCCTCTCTGGCTATTTATCCACACCCGCCTGATCCCTCCGTGAGAGAGAGCTTTTTGTTTCCACTTAGGGTTGCATCCAATTTGTGAACGCAGCCCCGTCAGCTGCAAAACTGACTTTTATGTATCTTGTTTTTTCAAAGTAATATAATCAGCACTGTTTTTTCGAGGAAAAAAAAAAGATTTATGCAGATGGTGTTTGCTCCTTATTTGGGGGTTTTCTTGGAGGTGTTTTTAGATGATTTCTATATATTCTTAGCATGTAAGGAGCACCTCATGAAGGTTAGGTTGGCCTTCCAAAGGGTCAATGATGTGAATGGTAGCCTCAACCCTGATAAATGCACCATTGGAGCCACTCAAGGGAGGTTACTAGGGCATATTATCTCATCTAAGGGCACCAAGCCTGACCTCGAGAAGGTAGAAGCTATCCTTAAGCTCTCCCCACCAACAACCAAACATCAGGTATGCTCATTTGTCAATCTAGCAAGATACTATCTCCGCTTCATTGATCAATATGCTGCTTTGATGCGACCGATGACTATGCTATTAAAAGATGGGGTTGATTTCTCTTAGGATGAGGATTGTGATCATGGCTTTGTACAAATCAAGAGTTCTCTGGCTTCAGAACCCATTCTATGCAATCCTGATTGGTCAAAGACTTTCTATATCAATCCTAGGTTTAGTGAGCATACTCTAGCAGGTATTCTTCTCTAGCAAGGGGAGGATCAGTTCATGTATCTCGTTCGATTTGCTTCTCAATAATTGCTCAAAATTGAATGACGCTACTCTGAGGCTGACAAACATGCCTTGTCTTTGGTGTTTTGCATTGAGAAATTTAAGCATTATGTGGTTGGAAAGTCCATTATAATTTGTAGCAATGGTCTTGCAAAGTAGGTTCTTCAATCACCAAATCCCATGGGTCGGTTGGCCAAATGGTTGGCAATTCTTCAAGAATATGATTTTTCTTTCAAAATCGTAAAGGGGGCTTGTTCCAACTTGAAGAATGCTTTGATTGATTTAGAGGAGTGCCTGGATGTAACCCTTGTAGCGGCCATAGAAGTTGGGGATCCATGATATGGTGGTATCTATAGATTTCTGACCGCTTTCTCCTTTAACACCTATTTCATTAATTTTGGACTTTTTCTGTTGTTTTTGGACGAAGCCCAAAAATCCTTCCCAAATGAAAAGTTTACTTTGTGAAAATATCCTTCCCAAATCAAAATTTTACTTTCTAAAAATATTCTTCCAAATCAAAATTTCACTTTGTGGCACTATCATATTCACATAAAAATGTTTTTTCAATCTATACTTTTGCACCAACATGCAAGAATTTGAAATAATCCTATATTAGAAATTCTAGCTATACCTAAGTTTTTTGTTAATTTAATTAGTTTTAATATTTTTCCTTGATGTGATAAATTTATAAATACATGAAAGGAGACTTAAATATTTCATGAAAATAACATTGTCACTCACAATATGCACAAAATTTTTAAAACTTTTAATAAATAGAAAAAATACATGATGCCATAAGACCCAAGTTTTGTATTGAACCAAAGAATTATAATAGCAATTATAGCTATCATTATATGATTACATTGAGAGACGTTGCTCTCAGCTAGAGTCTTTATATCCAAAATGATATAGATTGAACATATGTTTACAATTTAAATTGTTGCTCTTAAAGAGCCTCAACTCGTGCCATCTGCATAATTTGTCTCCCCATTGTCTTATTGCTCAATGTCATGATAGTCCCTTGCCAGGTGCCATCTGCATTAACTCCCACTTGTCTTGCCAAGCCTTGCCCCTTAAGTGCATTGACTCCCCATTGTCTTATTGCTCAATGTGACAATCCCTTGCCAGGTGCCATCTGCATTAACTCCCTATTGTCTTGCCAAGCCTTGACCCTTGGGTGACATCCAGTGCATATTTTGACTCTCATTTGACATAGGAGGTGATGACTCTAATTATAATTGTCTTGAATTGGCTTCTTGCCTAGTACCCAAATAAAATCCTTCAATAAACTTCAATACAAAGCTTTAATCATGGACATTCTTCATTTGCGCTGTCTCCTTCTACTTCCTCCATCGTGAGCATCCTTAAAAATTCGTGTATATGCAAAATACTTTGCTATGGTATTTTTATTTTTCCTTCTACCTCATATCCCATGCGCTTCTTTGATTTCTTTGCCCTTGAATGCCAAGGCACTATGATTGTCTCCGTTGAAACTTGAGAGACCGCTTCATCATTTGGGACCCACTCCTTCATTATAAAATTAGTATACAATGTGTTGTTATCCATATTCTCCTTCCTGCCCTTTGGCTCATACCATACCACTGTAAATGTTGTAGCTCTCCCTTGGTCATCTCTTTGCATATCAACTACTTTTGCAACCCAAAACTTCACATTCTCATATTCATCATCCGATGGCCGAACCACAACAAAACAATTGACCTCTATATCTACTTGTGGCATAAACTCTCTCTTCTTCGGTCCACAATATGGATGTGGGAGTAATGATACAAATTCATTTTCAAAGCCTGGAGCTAGGCGCAAATCGTTATGAACATTTGGCCAAAACATATTGCATTCTTCCTTGACATCCTTTGAGCCTCGCATTCTCTCAAGGTCCTTTATTAAATTTCGTGTCTTGTTAATTACAGTGGTAGTGTGTTCTCTCCAAGTAGGCTTCAAATCAGGATATCTCCGAAGCATTTCCTCTTTGTATGTAATAAATGCTTTTAATCCTTCTATTTCATAGTTAGACCTCTCATTGAATTCTTATATAGGAGCCCATGTTGGATACCTTTCCTTACTGGGAATTGAAGTTAAGAGACTGTAAGGTTCTTCAGGTTCCCATTTTGTATCATGAGAATACTGTTGCCATTGCATTACGGGTTTTTCATCTTTTAAAAAAAAATGAAAGTAGTATGGATTGGTATGACCTGTCAATGCATCACCACCCGTTTGTATGAAAGGTAGAATGAAGCTCTTCCAATCATACATTCTTTTGAGCCTCTCACATACTGTACTTTCCTTACGACCACCAACTTGCCTGCCACATCTTCTTACCAAGTCATCTATTGTCTCCACATCCTTGCATTTAAGCTCCCTTGAGACTGTGCTAAAAACCTGATCGATATCCTCATGTGTATACCCAACATACAAAAATCCACATTCGACCTCATTGAAGATTCGATGAGCAGCTAGCATGGAGCAGAATGCAAACATGAGTACATTCTTATTTTCTCGCCAGCAATTATCAACTTGTATTCTCAAAGTCGGTGGTAGGCGACCTTTTTCTGCATGTACATTGCGAATTGCCTTCATAATAGATGTTACAACTTGATTGCTATCATGTAGATGCAAGGAATCAATCCATATATCTGCAAAGAACTTAATTCCATGCACTAACACTCCACATAGATGTGTCTTTAGAAAGTGCTTTCCTTGTAATTGTGAAGATAGTGGGAGAGAGGGAAGGAGTCTCACTTGAGGCTTTCTCACAAGCACAATGGGGGAATACACACAAAGGTGGAGGCTGAAAACAGTTTTCCTCTTCTTAGTTGTGAAAGCCAAAAGAACTCTAGTACAAAGAAATAGAAGAACCCTATATGTGGGTCTCAAACCAAACTCAACTAACTAAGGTGGCATACTAACTGAGCCACGAACTAGTGTAGATAAGGATAGCTGTCATCCAGCTATTATTCGTGGGCGGTGTACCAACCGCATCTGTAGCTAACAAGTCGGTGACATAAATGCACATCGGTCACCCTGGCATATCGCGAGTGGAGCTCGATATCTCAACACTCCCCCTCGAGATCAATACCAATTCCTGCACACCAAGCAGGTCTCTGAACTTGCGCAGCTTCTCTGTGCCCAATGCCTTCGTGAATATGTCAGCTACCTGATCCTCTGTGCTGACATAAACTAGATCAATAAGACCTAGTAAAACCTTCTCCCGCACATAGTGATAATGCACCTCAATGTGCTTTGTTCTAGCATGATAGACTGGGTTATTTGCCAAGTGTATACTGCTCATGTTGTCACAATAAATGACAACTGATGCATATCATAGAGTAGCCTATGCAACCAAGCTACCTCACATGCAGCCATTGCTGCACCCCTGTACTCAGCCTTTGTGCTCGACAAGGCAACGGTAGGCTATTTCTTGCTGCTCCAAGTGACTGCAGCATTCCCAAAAGAGAACACATATCCATTGGTAGATCGTCTATCAAAAATACTACCAGCCCAATCAGCATCAGTGTATCCATGCAACTGTATCTGAACCCCAGCCTCATAGAATAGTCCATACTGCAATGTGGACTTCACATACCTGAGTATGCATCTAGCCGCATCCAAATGCGGTTTCCTTGGAGCCTGCATAAATTGACTTACCAACCCAACAGCATAGCTCAAATGTGGCCTGGTAATAGTCATGTAAATCCAACTTCCTACTATGCGTCTGTACATAGTAGGGTCTTCCAAAAGCACACCTGCATCTGCGCTCAGCTTCACATTCTGCTCCAAAGGAACTGAAATAGGCTTACAGCCTATCATCCCATATTTGGACTGCATGTCCAGTCCATACTGCCTCTGCAAGAGTTGTATCCCACTTGGTGATCTAATCACCTCAATGCCCAAGAAATAACGTAGCTCTCCCAGATCCTTCATCTCAAACTTCTGCTTCAATAGCATTTTCACATGAAGGATGTCTTCATCACTATCACCTGTGATGATCAAATCATCAACATAAATGACAAGCAGCATAATACTCTTCTCTATTTTTCTCACATAGAGTGAGAAATATGCCTTGGAAATCTAAAAGCCAATAGTAACAAGATACTGTCCTATCTTGTCAGACCATGCTCTAGGTGCTTGCTTCAAGCCATACAAGGCTTTCTTCAACCTGCAAACAAACTCAGGATGTGAACAGCATGCACATAACCTAGTGGCTGCTCCATATAGACCTCTTCTTGCAAATCACCATGCAAGAAGGCATTCTTTACATCCATCTGATGTAAAGACCATCCCTTTGATGTAGCCATAGCAATGACTGCTCTTACAGTAGCCATCCTTGCAACGGTACTGAATGTTTCTTCATAATCAATGCCATATGTCTGTGCATACCCCTTGACAACTAATCTTGCCTTGTATCTGTTCACAGAACCATCTGCATTGTGCTTCACCTTATAAACCCATTTACAACCAATTGCATTCTTGTCTTTAGGCAAAGGCACCAATTCCCATGTTGCATTTGGATCCAAGGCATCCATTTCTTCATCCATGGCTTTCTCCCATTTTTCTTTTCCCATGGCTTGCTCAAAAGAAATGGGTTCTGGTTCCTGTATCACTTTGACCATATAGGCATAGTGAATGGCTGTAAATCCATCATATTTCAGCCTATCCACAGGATACCTAGCTCTGGTAGACCTGCACAAAATAGGCTCACTTCCAGGTGCTCTCAAAACATCCCTGGTCTTCCTTACTCTAGGTGTAACAATAGAAGGAATATCCAACTCATCATCAATGCTCTGTTCTGAGCCACTGGATTCACCATCCACATAAGAGTGACCTGCATTCACATCAAACATGGGCTGATCTACCTTCTCTTTTCCTTTTCGTGATACCTGCGTACCACTATCTGCATTGCTTTGAGGAGATTCTCCTGATCTCAATCTACCTATCCATGGCGAGGTATGTGAACCACTACTAGAGGACACTGTAGGTCCACTGATATTTTGTGATTGCTGCTGTGAATTCTGTGCAGCATTACCATTTTGTGCATCTACATCAATCATCACATTTACTGGTTTATACCAGCTCCTCATCTCATCAAAAACAACATCTCTGCTCACTGTAAACTTACGAGTAGAAGGGTTATAGCATCTACACCCTTTTTGCTATAGAGAATAACTAATAAAGATGCACTTCTCAGCTTTTGGATCCAACTTGGACCTCAATTCATCTGGCACATGAACATAGGCAATGCAACCAAAAATTTTCAAATGGGAAATATCTGGTTTCCTACCAGTATACATCTCCTCTGGCGTCATGCCATGTATTGCTACAGTGGGAATCCTGTTCATAATGTAAACTATTGTAGCAACTGCTTCAGCCCAATAAAAATCTGGCAGGTCTTTTTCATTGAGCATGGCACGAGATACCTCTCCAATATGCCTGTTTTTCCTTTCTGCAAGTCCATTTTGCTGTGGAGTATGACTGTATGAATATTGTTGCTTTATGCCATGCTCCTACAGGAACCTTGCAAATTCATTTGAGAGGTACTCTCCCCCTCCATCTGACCTTAGGCATTTTATTTGCAAGCCTGTTTCTTTTTCAACCATAGCTTTAAAAACTCTGAAGTGCCCAAACACCACTTTTCTTTTTCATAAAATACACCCAAACTTTTCTGCTATAGTCATCAATAAAGGTGACAAAGTAATGACAGCCTCCAATAGATGTAGCTTTAGTAGTCCACACATCAAAGTGGATTAATTCCAATGGCTTCTTACTCTCTTGAACATGCTTAGGAAATGGTATCCTTGCCTGTTTTCCAAATTGACAGGCTTCACACACCTTATGCATTTTTGCAACCTTGAATTTAGGCAATCCTGCAACAATATTTTGGGCTTGCATTGATTTAAGTCGCTGTACATTAACATGACCAATGCGTTTATGCCAGATATCAATATCTGCAACTACACCGGTCCCATGTGCAAACATTGCTGCACTCAATTCAGGCATGTCCGCATCTAGCGTAAACATCCTGCCCTTCTTCTTTCCTTTTGCTATCAAGCGACCATTATTTTTCATATCCTCAACAAAGCATCCATGAGGATTGAATCTGACCTGCAAGCCCCGCTCAACCATTTGACCAACAGAAACCATGTTCTTGGTGATGTTCGGGACATGAAATACATTAGACAAGTATTTCTTTTTCCCATCCTGCAAAGACAAAGGAATTTTGCCAATCTGCACAATAGGATGTGTAGTATCATCACTAGTCTCCACAAATCCTAGTTTTTCCATTCTCCTTGCATCCTGCATCCATTCAGCATGACCTGTCATGTGGTTTGACACACCTGAGTCAACATACCACACATCATTGTTTTCTTCTGCACTTGTCACAGAATTTGTCATATGCTATACCATAAACAAATGCTCATTTCTGTCATCACCCTGTCTACTAGAGGATGCATAATTGCCTTGCTGCAATTTTCCATTCATAATGTCATTCTGCTTTTTGTAGCAGTCTTTAGCCATATGCCCCAGTTTACCACAGTAGTAGCATTCAACATTTTTTGTTTGCATTTTGGCCTCTCTGCCATCCACCACGACCTCTTTGGCTCCCCCTTCCTCTAGAGTTACCACGTCCTCCTACATAGGACTGGATTTCTTGAGTTTGCTGCATATTCTGATTTCTACCATGGCCTCCAAATCAGCCTCCTCTACCTCTACCTCTACCCCTTCCAGCATTTGAGTAGAAGATAGTTTCTTTTGAAGTTCCTCCTGAAGAAGATGCACCACCATTTCTTTGCTCTTCAGAAATTAGAAGAGCAATCAACTCCTCAAAATCAGGAAATTTTTCACGAACGGCAATGGATGTCCGGAACTGTGCATAATCCTTTCCTAGACCATTCAAGGTCACAGAAACTAAATCGTCATCATCCACTGGCGACCCAATGGAAGCAAGTGCATCCACAATTTTCTTCACCTTCATGTGGTAGTAATTGATGCTCATATTTTCTCTCTGCACATTGTGCAGCTCCTGCTTGAGCTGCATTTTCCTGGCCTGCGTATTTGTGCTGTACATTTTAGCCAAAGTATCCCATGCCACCTTTGGCGTACTTGCATCCTAAATATGCACAATCATTGAATCTGAAATATTGATAGACAGCCAGTACATAAATTTTCTGGCTCTCTCATGCCATCCTTTAAATGCTTGCATTTCTTGTTGATTGGGAACATTAGGAAGAACTGGTTCTTCTTCATTTCCTGTAATGAACTCCCAGTAGCCTTTTCCCATAAGGAAATTCGTCATTCTAAACTTCCATGCTTGGAAGTTGTTCTTGTCAAGCTTTTCAGTGACAATCTATGAAAGAGAATCAGACGCCATTACAGAACACTGCAAAATATTCTGTCACTGCAAAAAACACAGCTTCTGCCTCACAAGGGCAAATCTGCAAACCTGATGAAAGTGGTTTTTTTGACCACACAGTCACTTCCTAGTGACGATTTTGCATCAATAGGCAATAAGGATGATTCTGCAACTCCCAATATCTCTGCGCACAGGCATACGATGCAATTTCTGCGGCAACTTTTCACCGACCTGCAGAATAGTGGTCGCACAGCCCAAACAGGGCCTTTTTCTGAGTGCCTGCGGAGAACTTCCGCCTCCAAAACGGGCCCCGAAATGACCTCGAATCAGAAAAATAAAGTCACTGAGGGCTTTGCCCATGCCTGCAACATATAATGCCCTCTCGCCACACCGTGAAGGGCGTCTCAATCTGAGACAGTGCGCTCTTGCACTTCCGGCTGTGCTACCTGCAGAGATTTGCTCCCAAACTCGAAAAAGGAAAGCAACACTGGTCCTCTTACCAGGACACTGCGAACTTGGTTTGCTTTCTTGAGCTCCTTATCATGAAAAAGGCTTTGATACCATGTGAAGATAGTGGGAGAGAGGGAAGGAGTCTCACTTGAGGCTTTCTCACAAGCACAGTGGGGGAATACACACAAAGATGGAGGCTGAAAACAGTTTTTCTCTTCTTAGTTGTGAAAGCCAAAAGAACTCTAGTACAAAGAAATAGAATGAAGGAACACAAATGGAGACAAGAAGTGAACACCAATGAATGGATGTGCTCACACACGAAAGCTCCAACAGATGTTCAATAGATAAGAATACAAAGTACTTGGCATATATAGTGACCAAGTAGAACATAAAAGTAAACCAAGTACTACTCAAAGATATGACTGAAGTACTCTGGAAACATGTCAGAAGTACCTAGGGCACCTAAAGTACCATGGTTGCACAAATTCATCCATCAGGATATAGCAACCTATGGGGTAACACATGAATAACAATGTCATTTTATAACCCCCCCTGACATTGTTGTTATATCTCGTATCCCCAAGCCGTGTCGGTGACGAGTAAAAAGTGGAGCTGATAGGCTTTTAGTGAAGATATCCGCCACATTATCCTCAGTAGGACAATAGATAAGATCAATGAAGCCATCCTGTATACAATCCCGAACATAATGATAATGATTCTCAATATGTTTCATGCGGGCATGAAAGACAGGATTTTTCCCAATGGCAATGCAACTCACACTGTCACACAAAATGGAAGTGGCCTCACCATGTTGGGCATGATGCAAATCAAACATAAGCTTCCTTAACCACATTGCTTCTGTAGTGGCTGCGTTTGCTGCTCTATACTCTGCTTCACTAGAGGAAAGAGAAACACGGTCTTGCTTTTTACTGAGCCAAGAAATGCAAGCTGAACCCAATGAAAAACAATAACCAGTGGTGGATTTTCTATCATCCATATCCCCTGACCAATCTGAGTCTGTGAAACCACTCAGAGAAATGTCACAATTTGCAGCATAGTGCAATCCATGAGTAAGAGTGCCCTACAGATATCTGAGAACCCGCTTGGCTTCTTGCCAGTGTGTGACTGTAGGACAATGCATAAACAGACTTAGCAACCCAGTGGCATGTGCAATATCAGCCCTGGTAGAACACAGATAGATAAGACTACACACCAATGTAAAGTGTGCCATCAAACTTCTCTGTTGTGTCATGCTTTGAAAGCTTGAGTCCTTTGGTCAATGGAGTGGCCACAGGTTTGCAATTTTCCATCTTAAATTTCTGCAAGAGACTCTTTGCATACTTTGTTTGGGACATACATATCCCTTCCTGGGTTTGCCAAAACTCAATACCAAGACAATAGTGCAAGAGACCCAAATCTGTCATATCAAATGTCTGACACTGCTGTTTTGATGGCTGCAATTTGCTGATTACTACTGCCTGTGAGTAGTATATCATCCACATAAAGAACTAAAATCAGCAAATCTGATTTTTCTTGCAGAACATAGAGGTTGGACTCTGTATGTGTGTTCACAAAGCCCTGGGACAACAAATACTGATGTATCTTGTGATACCAAGCACGGGGTGCTTGTTTTAGCCCATACAATGCCTTGCGTAGCCTGCAAACCTTGTGTTCTTGTCCTATAACTTCAAATACTTGGGGTTGCTACACATAAACTTCCTCTTGTAAATCACTGTTCAAGAAGGCAGTCTTGACATCCATCTGAAAGACGGGCTAGCCATAACTTGCAGCAAGAGAGATGACAGACCGAATGGTAGTCATCTTGGCTACCGGAGCAAATGTTTCCTCATAATCCACTCCCTCCTCTTGGGCATACCCCTTGGCAACTAGCCGGGCCTTGTGTTTTTCAATAGTGCCATCTGCATGGTACTTAACTTTATAGATCCATTTGGTACCAACCACATTCTTCCCAATGGGCTTATCAACCAAATCCCATGTGGCATTCCTTTCAATGGAACTAATTTCAGATTTCATGGCTTCCTGCCATGCGGGATGTTTCATGGCATCCTCAAATCTTTGAGGTTCAGTTTCAGCTGCCATAACTGAAGCCATCAAAGCATAATTCACCCGTGATGATGCATTCCTTGTGGCTGTCCTGGTCCTCCCTAAAGTTGGCTGAACATTAGCCTCTCTGAGGGTCAACCGTGCCCATTTTGGGACTGAATTTGCAGCACCACCACTGGCTGGACCACTGTTGGTATGGCGAGGTAAAGGATTCCAAACATGTGGCTGTCCTGCCCCACTAGCTGGCTGCCCTTCTGGAACATTTGAGGGAAATCCCCCCTCAACATATGGCACCAAATCTGAACTGGGTGAGGAGGATAAAGATTCCATCTCATTACTATCAAACTAAACGATATCAAGAGGCACATCATCATATGGTGGCAAATCAACATTGACTGGTTGCATGGTTTCATTTTCAGCAAAGACAACATCTCTACTGATAATAATCCTTCAAGTAACAGGATCATACAAACGAAAACCTTTACTCTCAATACTATACCCCACAAATATGCATTTGACACTCTTGTCATCAAGTTTAGTTCTATGTTGAGCAGGAATTAGAGCATAAGCAACCGACCCAAAAATTCTGAAGTGATTTACCTTGGGCTTGTACCCATAGTATGCCTCAAATGGTGTCCTGTTAACCAAAGCTTTTGTTGGGCATCTGTTCAAGATGTATGTGGCTGTAGTAATGGCTTCTCCCCAAAATCGTTTTGAGATTTTCTTGAATTTCAGCATGCATTTGGTCATTTCTACAAGAGTCCTATTCTTCCTTTCAGCAATAGGATTGTGCTGGGGTGTGTATGGCACAGTTAAATGATGTTTGATGCCATGTTCTTGCAAATAGCTTGCAAATACCTCTAAAGTATACTCTCCCCCTCTATCTGTGTTGAGTGTTTGTATCTTGAAATTGGTCTGATTCTCAGCCATAGCCTTGAATATCTTGAACCAATAAAACACTTCGGATTTGTTCTTCATGAGGAAGAGCCATGTAAATCTGGAGTAGTCATCAATGAAGGTAACAAAGTACCTTGCCTCTCTATGAGTAGTAACATTCATGGGGCCACAAACATCACTGTGCACTATTTGCAATGCTCTTATTGCTTTCACATCACCTTTCCCATCCTTTTTGAAAGGTAAGCGGTGCAATTTGCCAAGGGCACACCCTTCACATACTTCATTAACTGGCTGCTGTAATTTTGGCATTCCAATAACCATGTTGTTGTTAAACAAATAGGTCAAAGCCCTGTGATGGATATGGCCAAACCTGGCATGCCATAAATCACCCTGAGATACACATGATACAGCCATAGCATGCTGATTATAAGGCTGAGCATCAAGCTTGTACAGCCCTTTTTCATAAGTACCTGTAGCCACAATAGCATAACCCTTTTTAGGATCCTTAATCCTGCATTGGTTGCCTTGAAACTCTACCAACATATGTTGATCATGAGCAATGGAGGAAACTGAAATCAGATTCTTCTTCAAATCTGGAACATACCAAACATCACGGATGTATTGTTTCTTTCCTGAACCATCCAAGAGAATAGGAACATGTCCCACTCCCGTGATATCCTGAGTGGCATCATTAGCACAAACAACATGTCTGCCATGGACCGGTATAATGTCCTCAAACCAATCTCTGTGATGAGTCATATGCTTAGAAGCACCACTATCCAAGTACCAGGGAACAGTGGTGGCCAAAGATGCATCAATACCCTCTGACACTGGCTCAATAAGAGCATGAGCATGTGTAGCATGTGACATACTGGGCTCCCCCCCTGTGTCAATGATCTCATGATCCACAACACCAAAGGCAAAGTCCTTGTCATCCTGGGCATAATGTGCATGAGAAGAGGCATTTGAATTTTCAGTAGGTGCCACAAAATTACTGTTTGTAGTCTCCCTCTTCTTCTCATTAGCAATCCTCTTCTGACACTCGGCAATGTAATGACCAGGCTTTTTGCAATAGTTACATTTACCCTTTTTCTTAGAGGCGGGACTTGCCTGAGAACTTGCATTTGCCTCACTTTTGGGCTGAAATCCATTGCTGTTTTTTTTGTGAAAGTATCCTCCTTTTGACTGAAATTTGCCCTTTCCCTGCATAGCAAGAGCTTGCTCACCTTGGCGAGATGAATGAGCAAAATTAGAGGTTCTTTCCTCTTCTTGCAGGAGCAGCCCTACCAACTCATCAAATGAGACAGGTGCAGCTCTAAGCATGATAGACAAAGAGGTAACAAAAGTGCCAAATGACGGAGCCAAGCTATTGAGAGTGAGAGTGACCAACTTTCTGTCTTCTATCTCCTCATCAACGCCTGCTAATTGATCTCTAAGATCAGTAATCTTAGCAATATGCTCTGCAATTGTTTGCCCTTCTTCCATCTTCAACTCAGTTGATTTGTCAAAGCTAGCACTCTAGCTTCATTTTTGACCTGATACATACATGCCAGTTTAGCCCAAGCATCTTTAGCATACCTGCAGGACTTGATAGTAGACATAATGTGCCTCTTCACTGAGAGGGATATCAAAGATAAAGCCTGGGCATTTCTTCTATCAAACCTCCTTTGCTCCTCCAATAGAGCAGGAGTAGGAGCTATGGATGTAGATGTGATGGATGAAGATGAACTAGTTGCAGCAGCAGCTGGCCTAGTTTCATCACCACTCACAATGTCCCACAAGCCCTTGCCAACCAAAATATTGCGGAGCATAAATGACCACAAGGCATAGTTTGATCCTTCCAATTTATCCCCTTCAGTGATAGTGCCAAAGCTTTCAGAAAGAGACATTATTCCTGACAAATAACTGACAAGAAGATTTGGGTGTCCAAGAAGCAGGAAAAGAGCGCTGAAGCAAATCGATTTGAAGTAGGAGCTTCCGAGGTGGATGTCAGTTTGATTCGGGGCTGGAAATTGCTGAGAAGAGCACCAATGTAGCAGTAGATGAACTCGTATTGAAGAAGATGGCTGCTGCTGCTGAGAAGAGCATCAATGCAACTATAGGAGACTGCTGTAGGTAGTAAAACAGCAAGAGGAGATGCCGGAAAGTGCTGGAAATCAGGGCAACCTGAAGTAGAAGCCCCCAGGCTCAAGGGCGACCTCAAAAAGAGGGGCGAAGTGAAGGCGACCTGATCTGAAGCTATTCGGGCTGAAGTCTGAAAATCAGTAACATTGGTTGTCGACCAAGTCCTGGAGAGAGGCGGCCTGAAGAAGACTTCCCGGGGAAGCAAAAAAACTCAAGTTCTTCACGACAACTGACTGAAAAACGAGCTGGAAACTGAAGTGGGCTGAATGTAGGATTGAGAGCAACACGAGGACACGAGAGAACTTGCCACAAGACGAAAGGCAAGGCTGAATCTCGGTTCAAGTGACTGACGCTCTGATACCACTTGAAGGAACACAAATGGAGACAAGAAGTGAACACCAGTGAATGGATGTGCTCACACACGAAAGCTCCAACAGATGTTCAATAGATAAGAATACAAAGTACTTGGCATATATAGTGACCAAGTAGAACATAAAAGTAAACCAAGTACTAGACTAGCCTACAAGGTCATATCTTTGTATATGTCTACATAGAATAACCCTATATGTGGGTCTCAAACCAAACTCAACTAACTAAGGTGGCATACTAACTGAGCCACGAACTAGTGTAGATAAGGATAGCTGTCATCCAGCTATTATTCGTGGGCGGTGTACCAACCGCATCTGTAGCTAACAAGTCGGTGACATAAATGCACAATGGTCACCCTGGCATATCGCGAGTGGAGCTCGATATCTCAACAGTAATTTAGGTGGAGTGGCAACAAAACGAGGCAATGTTGTTGTATTCTGATCCATGCCATCTACAATAAGGCACATGTAGAAATCGGGATGCGAAATAGCTTGCTCCTTCCAAAATGCATATTTTTGTCTAGAATGTCAAATAAGGTCATGATGAGATTTTCGGTTTTTTTTGTATAATTCCCTTTGATTTGGACATGTTGCACTCTCAATCACTCGCTTTAAATCATCACAGACATTGCACTTTGACATTTTTTTCCTCCTTGGGATTTTAACATATCCAAAGTTCTTCTTCGAAAGAGTATACAAAGTATGAGAAGAAGCTATGGCATCCCCTCTTTGCCTTTGCTTTTCTGCAATAGAGTCAAATACTTTGAGCTTTGTCAAGCCCATTGGAAGGTGCATTTCAGTGATCACATCACCATTAGGGAGTTTGGTAGATATATGTGGTTGAGGTAAAGCATTTTCATGTATGAAGTCTTGCAAAATTGTTGTTGCCCTGACAGTTGAGATTCTTGATTTGGACCTTCCTCTATTACCGTGAATGCTAAATTTGTTGCCGCCCTTTGCCTTGGTGACTAAATCCCAATATGTACCATGGGATAATCCAGTAATATTGCGATATGCCTTATTGCAAATCTTTTTTCCATTTACGAGAGGTTTTACCTTTTGTCTTGAACTTAGCCTTTTATTGCCATTCTGAAGAAAGCAAGAGAGACTTGTGAGAAGGTATTCATTTCTTTCGCTTCCTCTTCTTTGCCACACGTGTCCTCTACATTCCGTGATGTCTGCAAGATCAATGAAGCGCATACATCTTCGCTTGCAACATAGATATCCCAATGCATTTAACATGTTCTCCTCCTTCATTACTCTCTTCCTCATTGGTTGCTTTTGTGGATCTGCCTAGATTCACTTTCTCTTCATGCATATGTATGACCGTTTTCGTTCCTCGTGCATGTTGTTATCTGTATTTATGCACTTCTTCTCTTCACATTTGTTTGTAACCAAGCATCCATGATTGGTCGTTGCATCCTTGGCCATATCACAATCAAAGTTAAATATTGAATAATCCTCTGTTGATCTCATCCTCGTTTTTAACATACTCTTAGGACCATTCAATGAATTCAATATTCTACAAGAGTATCGAGAACCTTGAAACTCTTCCACTCCTGAGAGAACATCACTCATTGGGACATCATGCATGGCTTTCACAAATCCACAAGCTTGATTGACACCAGGTTTGTTAATATGCATGAACTCATCCACACTAGACATCGCTATTGAAACCTTTGCCCTTCTTACTGTGCAAGAATTCATCCACCCCAGATAAGGCTTCGCTTCTAAAATCATTTTGTTTCTCGGAACCAATGAACTCATTCACTCTAGATAATATGTCACTTCTATAATTGAGTACATTGAAATCATCCACATTTGAAGTGATAGAGCCTAGCACATGGGCACGCTTTTTAGGTCCTTTGATATTGTAGTATACCTTGTCTTTATCATTGAAAACCACATGCCTCTTTCTCATGTTTAAAAATTGCATGCTCCATCTCATATTCTTGCCTACCTCATAGTAGGGATCACATAAGGATTTTATGTTATCATTCTCTTTTGCTACATAAAATCACATCCATCCCTGGAACAAAATCTATAGCCATCTCCTTTGTGAGAGTCCTTTGTAAGCAAGCTGCAGTAGCAACAATTACATAAATATTAGTCTCTTTTTAATAATCTACTCATTTATTATAATTTTTAATTAGTACTTAATTTATTGGTGGGAGAGATTATCCGATCAAGTACTCATCAGATGGACATGCCAAGTTATCCTTTGCATGGTCAATCGAGCATTAAATACTATTTTTACTCTAGTGTCATGCACATCTATAAAAAAACACGATGCTAGGTATGTTATCCGATCAAGTACTTATGGGATGGGAACGCCACTTTGCATGTAAGTAAATTCCACCTAGTTGAAGGTGCTTTGCATGGCCGATCAAGCATTAAATACCATTTTTGCCTTAGTGTCATGCACATCTATAAAAAACACACTGCTAGGTGTGTTATCCAATCAAGTACTTATGCGATGGGAATGCCACTTTGCATGTAAGTCAATTCCACCTAGTTGAAGGTGTGTGCAAAGTATTGTGCCCATCAGATATGCTTTGCAATGTCAATCAAGCATAAAACCCCATTTTTGCCTTAGTGTCATGCACAATCATAAAAGAACACAGTCCTAGGTGTGTTATTCAAACAAGTACTTATCGGATGGGGGCTCCACTTTGCAAACAAGTCCATTTCAACTAGGTTGAGGTGCGTGCAAAGTATTGTCACCATCAGATATGCTTTGCAAGGTCCATCATGCATTATACAACGTTTTCTCGGTAATGATATGCACATCTGCAAAAAAACATGCCTTTAAGTATGTTATCTAACCAAGTACTTATCGGATGGGTGTGCCTCTTTGAAAACATTTCAATACCACCTAGTTTAAAGCATAGGAAAAGTATTGTGCCCATCGGATATGCTTTGCATGGTCGATCGAGCATTAAATACCATTTTTGCCTGAGTGACACGCACATCCGTAAAAAAACACGATGCTAGGTATGTTATCCGATCAACTACTTATGGGATGGGCGTGCCACTTTGCATGTAAGTCAATTCCACCTAGTTGAAGGTGTGTGCAAAGTATTGTGCCCATCAGATATGCTTTGCATTGTCGATCAAGCATAAAACACCGTTTTTGCCTTAGTGTAATGCACAACCATAAAAAAACACAGTCCTAGGTGTGTTATTCAGACAAGTACTTATCAGATGGGGGCTCCACTTTGCATGCAAGTATCTTTCAACTAGGTTGAGATGCGTGCAAAGTATTGTGACCATCGGATATGCTTTGCATGGCCGATCACACATTATACACTGTTTTCCCCCTAGTGATATGCACATCCACAAAAAAACACACCCTTAGGTGTGTTATCTGACCAAGTACTTATCAGATGGGTGTGCCTATTTGAAAACATGTCAATGCCACCGAGGTTGAGGTGTAGGAAAAGTATTGTGCCCATCGGATATGCTTTGCATGGTTGATCGAGCATTAAATACCATTTTTTCCTTGGTGTCATGTACCTCCGTAAAAAAACACGTTGCTAGGTTTGTTCTCCGATCAAGTACTTATGGGATGGGCATGCCACTTTGCATGTAAGTCAATTCCACCTCATTTAAGGTGTGTGCAAAGTATTATGCCCATCGGATATGCTTTGCATTGTCGATGAAGCATAAAACACCATCTTTGCTCTAGTGTAATGCACAACCATAAAAAAACACAATCCTAGGTGTGTTATTCAAACAAGTACGTATCGGATGGGGGCTCCATTTTGCACGCAAGTATCTTTCAACTAGGTTGAGATGTGTCCAAAGTATTGTCACCATCGGATATGCTCTGCATGGTCGATTATGCATTATACAACGTTTTTCCGGTAGTGATAGGCACATCCGTAAAAAAACATGCCCTTAGGTATGTTATCTGACCAAGTACTTATTGGATGGGTGTGCCTCTTTTGGAAAATTTAAATACCACCTAGGTTAAGGTGTAGGAAAATTATTGTGAGCATTGGATATGCTTTGCATGGTCGATCGAGCATTAAATACCATTTTAACCTTAGTGTCATGCACATCCGTAAAAAAACACGCTGCTAGGTGTGTTATCCGATCAAGTACTTATGCGATGGGAATGCCACTTTGCATGTAAGTTAAATCCACCTATTTGAATGTGTGTGCAAAGTATTGTGCCCATCAAATATGCTTTGCATTGTGGATCAAGCATAAAACACCGTTTTTGCCTTAGTGTCATGCACCACCATAAAAAAACACGGTCCTAGGTGTGTTAATCTAACAAATACTTATCGGATGGGGGCTCCACTTTGCACGCAAGTCCGTTTCAACTAGGTTGAGATGCATGCAAAGTATTGTCACCATCAGATATGCTCTGCATGGTCGATTACGCATTATACAACATTTTTCCTGTAGTGATATGCACATCCGCAAAAAAACACGCCCTTAGGTATGTTATCTAACCAAGTACTTATCGGATGGGTGTGCCTCTTTGAGAACATTTGAATACCACATAGGTTAAGGCATAGGAAAAGTATTCTGCCCATCGGATATGCTTTGCATGGTCGATCGAGCATTAAATACCATTTTTTCCTTAGTGTCATGCACATCTATAAAAAAACACACTGCTAGGTGTGTTATCCAATCAAGTACTTATGCGATGGGAATGCCACTTTGCATGTAATTCAATACCATAAAAAAACACAGCCCTCGGTGTGTTATTCAAACAAGTACTTATCAGATGGGGGCTCCACTTTGCACGCTAGTATCTTTCAACTAGGTTGAGGTGCATGCAAAGTATTGTGACCATAGGATATGCTTTGCATGGCCGATCACGCATTATACATTGTTTTTCCGGTAGTGATATGCACATCTGCAAAAAAACACACCCTTAGGTGTGTTATCTGACCAAGTACTTATCGGATGGGTGTGCCTCTTTGAGAAAATTTCAATACCTAGGTTGAGGCGTAGGAAAATTATTGTGCCCATCGAATATCCTTTGCATTGTCGATCAAGCATTAAATACCATTTTTGCCTTAGTGTTATGCACATCTGTAACAAAACAGGCTGCTAGCTATGTTATCCGATCAAGCACTTATGGGATGGGCATGACACTTTGCACGTAAGTCAATTCCACCTAGTTGAAGGTGTGTGCAAAATATTGTGCCCATCAGATATGCTTTGCATTGTCGATCAAGCATAAAACACCGTTTTTGCCTTAGTGTCATGCACAACCATAAAAAAACACGGTCCTAGGTGTGTTAATCTAACAAGTACTTATCGGATGGGGGCTCCACTTTTCACGCAA
Source organism: Dipteris shenzhenensis (assembly GCF_047967505.1). NCBI lineage: Eukaryota > Viridiplantae > Streptophyta > Polypodiopsida > Gleicheniales > Dipteridaceae > Dipteris > Dipteris shenzhenensis. The sequence goes on from NC_141600.1 coordinate 21,667,702, forward strand.
GTCTGTTTCAACTAGGTTGAGATGCGTACAAAGTATTGTCACCATCGGATATGCTTTTCATGGTCGATCATGCATTATACAATGTTTTTCCGATAGTGATATGCACATCCGCAAAAAAACACACCCTTACATATGTTATCTGACCAAGTACTTATCGGATGGGTATGCCTCTTTTGGAACAATTCAATACCACCTCGGTTAAGGCATAGGAAAATTATTGTGCCCATCGGATATGCTTTGCATGATCGATCGAGCATTAAATACCATTTTTGCCTTAGTGTCATGCACATCCGTAAAAAAACACGCTGCTAGGTGTGTTATCCGATCCAGTACTTATGCGATGGGAATGCCACTTTGCATGTAAGTCAATTCCACCTAGTTGAAGGTGTATGCAAATTATTGTGCCCATCAAATATGCTTGCATTGTCGATCAAGCATAAAACACCATTTTTGCCTTTGTGTCATGCACAACCATTAAAAAACACGGTCCTAGGTGTGTTATTGAAATAAGTACTTATCGGATGGGGGCTCCACTTTGTATGCAAGTCCTTTTCAACTAGGTTGAGGTGTGTGCAAAGTATTGTCTTCATCGAATATGCTTTGCATGGTCGATCACGCATTATACAACGTTTTTCCTGTAATGAACACATCTGCAAAAAAACACGCGCTTAGGTATGTTATTTGACCAAGTACTTATCCGATGGGTGTGCCCCTTTGATAACATTTCAATACCACCTAGGTTAGGTGTAGGAAAAGTATTGTGCCCATCGGATATGCTTTGCATGGTCGATCGAGCATTAAATACCATTTTTGCCTTAGTGTCATGCACATTCGTAAAAATAACACACTGCTACGTGTGTTATCCGAACAAGTACTTATGCGATCGGAATGCCACTTTGCATGTAATTCAATTCCATGTAGTTGAACGTTTGTGCAAAGTATTGTGCCCATCAGATATGCTTTGCATTGTCGATCAAGCATAAAACACCGTTTTTGCCTTAGTGTCATGCACAACCATAAAAAAACACGGTCCTAGGTGTGTATATCAAACAAGTACTTATCGGATGGGGGCTCCACTTTGCACGCAAGTCCCTTTAAACTAGGTTGAAATGTGTGAAAAGTATTGTCACCATCGGATATGCTCTGCATGGTCGATTACACATTATACAACATTCTTCCAGTAGTGATATGCACATCCGCAAAAAAACACGCCCTTAGTATGTTATCTGACCAACTACTTATCAAATAAGTGTGTCTCTTTAAGAACATTTCAATACCGCACATTCGTAAAAAAAACACGCTGCTAGGTGTGTTACTGTTGAGATATCAAGCTCTACCCCCGATATATCTCCTGGATGACTATCATTTATGTCATCGCCTATGTTAGTTGTACTCGTGGTGTAGTTAGACTACCACGTATGTTTTTGGTTTGGGTTCACATATGAACCACGTATTCTAGGGTTTGACATATAGGGTATTTCCCTCTTCTATTGTATTGTTGTTGTGTGCAAAAGTGAAGAAAGGCTTCACCCTCCAACCTTGTGTCCTCTCTCTTTTGTGTGTTGTGAAGAAAGCTGAACTTGAGTCTCCTATCTCTCTCCCTTATTCTTTACATGGTATCAGAGCCTTGTTCGTGGTAAGGAGCTCAAGAAAGCAAGCCAAGTTTGTGGTGTCCTGGTAAGAGGACCAGTGTTGCTTTCCTATTTCGAGTTTGGGAGCAAATCTCTGCAGGTAGCACAGCCAGAAGTGCAGGAGTGCACTATTTCAGATTGAGAGGCCCTTCGCGGTGTGGCGAGAGCGCAGTATATGCTGCGGGTAAGGGCGAAGCCCTTGGTGACTTTATTTTTTTGATTTGAGGCCGTTTCGGGGCCCGTTTTGAAGGCAGAAGTTCTTCGCAGGCACTCATAAAAAGGCCTTGTTTTTGCTGTGCGACCACCGCGCGGCTAGTCGGTGGAAAGGTGCCACAGAAATTGCATCGTATGCCTGTGTGCAGAGATATTGGGAGTTGCAGATTCATGCCTGTTGCCTGTTGATGCAAAATCGTCACTAGGAAGTGACTGTGTGGTGAAATACCACTTTCGTTAGTGTTGCAGATCTGCCCCTGTGAGGCTTTTCGCAGAAGTTTTGCTATTTGCCCTTGTGAGGCATTTGCTGTGTTTACAGGTTGCTGTTGCAATTCGTGATTTGTAAAATGTCTAAGAATCTGTCTACCATTGTCAGTGAGAAGCATGACAAGAACAACTTCCAAGCATGGAAGTTCAGGATGACAAACTTCCTTATGGGAAAGGGAGTTTGGGATTACATCAGTGGTGAAACTGCAGAACCAGTTTTGGGTACTGCTCCCACTCCTGCTGAATTGAAGGCCTTTAAAGAATGGCATGAAAAAGCCAGAAAATGCCTGTATTGGCTGTCTGTTAGCATTTCAGATTCTATGATTGTGCATATACAGGACGTAGAGACGCCTAAGGAGGCATGGGATACATTGGTGAAGCTGTATAGCACAAATACCAAAGCACGAAAGATGCAGCTAAAGCAGGAGTTGCACAATGTGCAAAGGAAAAATCTGAATATAAATGAGTATTCCTTGAAGGTGAAAGGCCTTGCAGATTCTCTTGCCTCCATTGGAGCACCTGTTGATGATGAGGACTTAGTGTCCGTGACCTTGAATGGCCTTGGGAAAGATTATGCACAGTTTCGGACATCCATCGGAGTCCGTGAAACATTTCCTGATTTTCAGGAACTTATTGCTCTCTTGCTGAGTGAAGAGCAAAGGAACGGTGGTTCAGCCACCTCAACTTCTCAAGAGACTGCTTTCTACTCGAATACAGGTAGAGGCAGGGGTAGAGGAAGAGGCCGTTTTGGTGGTCAGGCAGGAAATCAGAACCAACAGCAACAACAAGAAAACCAGTCCTATGGAGGAGGACGTGGTAGTTCTAGAGGCAGGGGGAGCCAAAGAGGCCGTGGTTCATGGCAAAGGAACCAGCAAGTAAATAGCAATACAGAATGCTATTATTGTGGAAAGCCTGGACACAAGGAGAATACATGTTATAAAAAGCAGAATGACATCAAAAGTGGGAAGTTGCAGCAAAGCAACTATGCATCATCAAGTGGGCATGGTGACGACAGAAATGAGCACCTTTTTGTGATGCAGCATATGGTTAACTCCATGTCAGGAGATGCTGCAGCTTGCAATGATGTTTGGTATGTTGATTCAGGTGCCTCTAACCACATGACCAGTCATGGTGAGTGGTTTCATGATGTTAGAAATTTGGATAAGCCAGGTTATGTTGAAACAGGTGATGATACTGCGCACCCAATTACACAGGTTGGTAAAGTGCCATTGGCTATGCAGGATGGCAAAACGAAGTACTTGGCAGATGTACTTCATGTTCCAAAAATCACTAAGAACCTGGTTTCAGTTGGCCAGATGGTTGAGCAAGGTATGCAGGTTAGATTTAATCCTGATGGATGCTTTATTGAGGACTTGAAAAATAAGTGCCGCTTGGTTGCGAAAGGCAACAAAAATGGCAGAATGTTCACCTTGGATGTTGATATGCCTGAGGTGAAAGCTGCTATGTTTGCGCATGGGAGAGGTGTCATTGCAGATATTGAGATATGGCACAAGCGCATTGGGCATGTGAATATACAAAGGCTGAAATCTATGCAAACGAAAAACATTGTTGCAAGTTTGCCTAAATTCAGAGTTGAGGGAATGCAAAAGGTATGTGAAGCATGCCAAATGGGTAAGCAGGCCAAACATGCATTTCCCAAAAATGCTAAGGTGAGCAGAAGACCTTTGGAAGTGATCCATTCACATGTTTGGACAACCAAAACTACTTCTATTGGTGGATGCCATTATTATGTGACGTTTATTGATGACTACACTAGGAAGGTGTGGATTTATTTTATGAAGCACAAAAGTGAAGTGTTCAGCCATTTCAAGGCTTTTAAGGCCATGGTTGAAAAAGAGAAAGGTGTGCATATTAAAGTGCTAAGATCTGATGGAGGGGGAGAGTACTTTTCAGAAGAATTTTGTGAATATCTGAAAGAACAGGGAATTCAAAGGAAGTACTCATGCAGGTCTACCCCTCAGCAGAATGGGGTTGCAAAAAGGAAGAACAGGCATATTGCAAAAGCAGGACGGGCGATCCTAAATGAGAAAAACATGCCTGATTATTTTTGGGCTGAAGCAGTAGCAACTACTGTTTATATTATGAACAGAACCCCCACTACAGCTGTCCATGGCATGATGCCTGAAGAAATGTATACAGGCCAAAAACCAGATATTTCTCACTTGAAGGTATTTGGTTGCATAGCTTATGTTCATGTTCCTGATGAGAAGAGAACAAAGCTGGATCCAAAGGCAGAAAAATGCATCTTTATTGGATATGCTCAGCACCAGAAAGGGTATCGCTGTTATAACTCTTCCACTCGCAAAATGCAAGTGAGCAGAGATGTTGTTTTTGATGAAATGAGCAGCTGGTATGCACCAACTGTTATGGTAGGAGATGCAGATGCAGGAAATGGGAATGCTACAATAAATGCAGAGCAGCAATCTCAAGCCTTGAGTGGACCCAGAGAGTCCTCTACTAGTGGATCTAATGCATGGACAGGGAGATTGAGATCTAGTGAATCGTCACATGGTAGCCCTGATAGTGTTGTGCAGGTATCACATAAAGGAAAAGAAAAAGTAGACCATGCTCCAGTGTTTGATGTGTCTGCTGGTAGCTCTCATGTTGATGGAGAGTCAAGCGGCTCTGAAATGAGCCTTGATGAGGAACTTGGGATTCCTTCTGTTGTTACACCTGGTGCAAGGAAAAGCAGGCATGATTTAAAGACTCCTGCAACTGATCCAGTTGTACGGAGGTCCACTCGTATTAAGTATCCAGTTGACAGGCTGAGATATGATGGGTATACAGCACATCACTATGCTTATATGGTCAAGGTTCTAGAGGAGCCAGAGCCCACATGTTTTGAGGATGCAGCAGGGCATAAAAATTGGGAAGCAGCTATGGATGAAGAGATGGCTGCCTTGGATGCAAACCACACTTGGGATTTGATGCCTTTGCCTCATGATAAGAAGGCTATTGGCTGCAAGTGGGTTTACAAAGTAAAGCACAATGCTGATGGGTCTGTTAGCAGGTACAAGGCAAGATTGGTTGCCAAAGGTTTTGCGCAGACATATGGAATTGACTATGAGGAAACTTTCAGCCCAGTTGCAAGGATGGCAACCGTGAGAGCAGTAATTGCTATGGCTGCTGCAAAGGGATGGTCTTTGCATCAGATGGATGTGAAAAATGCCTTCTTGCATGGAGATTTGCAGGAAGAGGTTTATATGATGCAGCCAGAAGGTTATGAGCATAATTCACACCCCGATTTTGTATGCAGGTTGCGCAAAGCCTTGTATGGCTTAAAACAGGCGCCGAGGGCATGGTCAGACAAGATAGGGCAATATCTTGTCACTATTGGATTTCAGATTTCCAATTCAGATTTTTCACTTTATGTGAAAAGGACAAACAGACGGATTGTGCTTATAGTCATCTATGTTGATGACTTGATTATTACAGGTGATAGTGATGCAGACATTAATGAAGTGAAGCTGCTGTTGAAGCAGAAATTTGAGATGAAGGATTTGGGAGAGCTGCGTTACTTCTTGGGCATTGAGGTTATTAGATCCCCGAGTGGGATATGGCTGTTGCAAAGGCAATACGGTTTGGACATGCTGTCCAAATATGGGATGACAGGCTGTAAGCCTATTTCTGTTCCATTGGAGCAGAATGTGAAGCTCAATGCAGAGACAGGTGAGCTTCTTGAAGATATTACTATGTACAGGCGCATAGTAGGTAGCTTGATTTACATGACTATAACCAGACCAGATTTGAGCTATGCTGTGGGGCTGGTGAGTCAGTTTATGCAGGCACCGAGGAAGCCACATTTGGATGCGGCTAGGCGCATACTGCGGTATGTGAAGTCCACATTGCATTATGGATTGTTTTATGAAGCTGGGTGTGCATTACAGGTACATGGATACACAGATGCTGATTGGGCTGGTAGTGTCTCAGACAGGAGATCTACTAGTGGTTTTATGTTTTCCCTTAGGAGTGGTGCCATCAGTTGGAGCAGCAAGAAGCAGCCAACAGTTGCCTTGTCGAGCACAGAGGCTGAGTACAGGGGTGCAGCAATGGCTACATGTGAGGTAGCTTGGTTACGGAAGCTACTTGCAGATATGGGACAGTCAATTCATGCAGCAGTTGTCATTCATTGTGACAACATTAGCAGCATCATGCTTGCTAATAACCCAGTTTATCATGCTGGAACAAAGCACATTGAGGTGCATTATCACTTTGTGAGAGAGAAAATTCTAGCTGGTGAGATTGATCTTGTCTATGTCAGCACTGAGGAGCAGGTGGCTGATATTTTTACGAAGGCATTGGGTACCGAGAAGCTTCGCAGATTTAGGAGCTTGCTTGGTGTACGTGAGATGGATTTGAGCTTGAGGGGGAGTGTTGAGATATCAAGCTCTACCCCCGATATATCTCCTGGATGACTATCATTTATGTCACCGCCTATGTTAGTTGTACTCGTGGTGTAGTTAGACTACCACGTATGTTTTTGGTTTGGGTTCACATATGAACCACGTATTCTAGGGTTTGACATATAGGGTATTTCCCTCTTCTATTGTATTGTTGTTGTGTGCAAAAGTGAAGAAAGGCTTCACCCTCCAACCTTGTGTCCTCTCTCTTTTGTGTGTTGTGAAGAAAGCTGAACTTGAGTCTCCTATCTCTCTCCCTTATTCTTTACAGTTATCCGATCAAGTACTTCTGTGATGGGAATGCCACTTTGCATGTACGTCAATTCCACCTAGTTGAAGGTGTGTGCAAAGTATTGTGCCCATCAGCTATGCTTGCATTGTCGATCAAGCATAAAACACCATTTTTGCCTTTGTGTCATGCACAACCATGAAAAAACACGGTCCTAGGTGTGTTATTGAAATAAGTACTTATCGGATGGGGGCTCCACTTTGTATGCAAGTCCTTTTTAACTAGGTTGAGGTATGTGCAAAGTATTGTCTTCATCAAATATGCTTTTCATGGTCGATCACGCATTATACAACGTTTTTCCTGTAGTGATACGCACATCCGCAAAAAAACACGCCCTTAGGTATGTTATTTGACCAAGTACTTATCTGATGGGTGTGCCCCTTTGAGAACATTTCAATACCACCTAGGTTATGCATAGGAAAAGTATTGTGCCCATCGGATATGCTTTGCATGGTCGATCGAGCATTAAATACCATTTTTGCCTTAGTGTCATGCACATTCGTAAAAAAACACACTGCTAGGTGTGTTATCCGAACAAGTACTTATGCGATGGGAATGCCACTTTGCATGTAATTCAATTCCATGTAGTTGAAGGTGTGTGCAAAGTATTGTGCCCATCGGATATGCTTTGCATTGTCGATCAAGCATAAAACACCGTTTTTGCCTTAGTGTCATGCACAACCATAAAAAAACACGGTCCTAGGTGTGCATATCAAACAAGTACTTACTGGATGGGGGCTCCACTTTGCACACAAGTCCCTTTAGACTAGGTTGAGATGCATGCAAAGTATTTTCACCGTGGGATATGCTCTGCATGGTCGAGTACGCATTATACAATGTTTTTCTGGTAGTGATATGCACATCCGCAAAAAAACGCGCCCTTAGTATGTTATCTGACCAAGTACTTATCGAATAAGTGTATCTCTTTGAGAACATTTCAATACCACCTAGGTTAAGGCATCGGAAAAGTATTGTGCCCATCGGATATGCTTTGCATGGTCGATCGAGCATTAAATACCATTTTTTCCTTAGTGTCATGCACATCCGTACAAAAACACACTACTAGGTGTGGTATCTGATCAAGTACTTGTGCGATGGGAATGCCACTTTGCATGTAATTCAATTCCATCTATTTGAAGGTGTGTGCAAAGTATTGTGCCCATCGGATCTGCTTTGCATTGTGGATCAAGCATAAAACACCGTTTTTGCCTTAGTGTCATGCACAACCATATAAAAACATGGTCCTAGGTGTGTTATTCAAACAAGTACTTATCAGATGGGGGCTCCACTTTGCACGCAAGTCCATTTCAACTAGGTTGAGATGCGTGCAAAGTATTGTCACCATCGGATATGCTTTGCATGGCCGATCACGCATTATACACCGTTTTTTCCCTAGTGATATGCACATCCGCAAAAAACACGCCCTTAGGTGTGTTATCTAACCAAGTACGTATCGGATGGGTGTGCCTCTTTGAGAACATTTCAATACCACCTAGGTTGAGTCATAGGAAAAGTGTTGTGCCCATCAAATATCCTTTGCATGGTCGATCGAGCATTAAATACTATTTTTGCTCTAGTGTCATGCACATCCGTAAAAAAACACGCTGATAGGTATGTTATCCGATCAAGTACTTATGGGATGGGAATGACACTTTGCATGTAAGTAATTTTCCACCTAGTTGAAGGTGTGTGCAAAATATTGTGCCCATCGATATGCTTTGCATTGTTGATCAAGCATAAAACACCGTTTTTGCCTTAGTGTCATGCACAACCATAAAAAAACACGGTCCTAGGTGTGTTATTCAAACAAGTACTTATCAGATGGGGGCTCCACTTTGCATGCAAGTCCCTTTCAGCTAGGTTGAGATGCGTGCAAAGTATTGTCACCATCGGATATGCTTTTCATGCTTGATCACGCATTATACAACGTTTCTCCCGTAGTGATATGCACATCCGCAAAAAACACGTCCTTAGGTATGTTATCTGACCAAGTACTTATCGGATGGGTGTGACTCTTTGAGAACATTTCAATACCACCTAGGTTAAGGCATAGGAAAAGTATTGTGCCCATCAAATATGCTTTGCATGGTCGATCGAGCATTAAATACCATTTTTGCCTTAGTGTCATGCACATCCGTAAAAAAACACGCTGCTAGGTGTATTATCCATTCAAGTACTTATGCGATGGGAATGCCACTTTTCATGTAATTCAATTCCACATAGTTGAAGGTGTGTGCAAAGTATTGTGCCCATCTGATATGCTTTGCATTGTGGATCAAGCATAAAACACCGTTTTTGCCTTAGTATAATGCACAACCATAAAAAAACACAGTCCTAGGTGTGTTAGTCAAACAAGTACTTATTAGATGGGGGCTCCACTTTGCATGCAAGTATCTTTCAACTCGGTTGAGATGCATGCAAAGTATTGTGACCATCGGATATGCTTTTCATGGCCGATCACGCATTATACACCGTTTTTCCCCTAGTGATATGCACATCCGCAAAAAAACATGCCCTTAGGTGTGTTATCTGACCAAGTACTTATCGGATGGGTGTGCCTCTTTGAGAACATTTCAATAACACCTAGGTTGAGGCGTAGGAAAAGTGTTTTGCCCATCGGATATCCTTTGCATGGTTGATCGAGCATTAAATACTATTTTTGCTCTAGTGTCATGCACATCCATAAAAAAACACACTGTTAGGTATGGTATCCATCCGATCAAGCACTTATGGGATGGGCGTGCCACTTTGCATGTGAGTAAATTCCACCTAGTTTAAGGTGTGTGCAAAGTATTGTGCCCATCGAATATGCTTTGCATTGTCGATCAAGCATAAAACACCATTTTTGCCTTAGTGTCCTGCACAACCATGAAAAAACACGGTCCTAGGTGTGTTAGTCAAACAAGTACTTATCGGATGGGGGCTCGAGTTTGCACGCAAGTCCATTTCAACTAGGTTGAGATGCGTGCAAAGTATTTTCACCATCAGATATGTTCTGCATGGTCGACTACTGATTATATAACGTTTTTCCGGTAGTGATATGCACATCGGCAAAAAAACACGCCCTTAGGTATGTTATCTAACCAACTACTTATCGGATGGGTGTGCCTCTTTGAGAACATTTCAATACCACCTAGGTTAAGGTCTAGGAAAAGTATTATGCCCATCGGATATGCTTTGCATGGTCGATCGAGCATTAAATACCATTTTTGCCTTAGTGTCATGCACATCCGTAAAAAAAAAACACTGCTAGGTGTGTTATCCGATCAAGTTCTTATGCGATGGGAATACCACTTTGCATGTAAGTCAATTCCACCTAGTTGAATGTGTGTGCAAAGTATTGTGCCCATCAGATATGCTTTGCATTGTCGATCAAGCATAAAACACCGTTTTTGCCTTAGTGTCATGCACAACCATATAAAAACATGGCCCTAGGTGTGTTATTCAAATAAGTACTTACTGGATGGGGGCTCCACTTTGTACACAAGTCTATTTCAACTACATTGAGGTGCGTGCAAAGTATTGTCACCATCGGATATGCTTTGCATGGTCGATTACGCATTATACACCATTTTTTCCCTAGTGATATGCACATCCGCAAAAAAACACGCCCTTAGGTGTGTTATCTGACCAAGTACTTATCGGATGGGTGTGCCTCTTTGAGAACATTTCAATACCACCTAGGTTGAGGCATAGGAAAAGTGTTGTGCCCATCGTATATCCTTTTCATGGTCGATCAAGCATTAAATACTATTTTTGCTCTAGTGTCATGCACATCCGTAAAAAAACAGGCTGCTAGGTATGTTATCCGATCAAGCAGTTATGGGATGGGCGTGCCACTTTGCATGTAAGTCAATTCCACCTATTTGAAGGTGTGTGCAAATGATTGTGCCCATCGGATATGCTTTGCATTGTCGATCAAGCATAAAACACCGTTTTTGCCTTAGTGTCAAGCACATTTGTAAAAAAACACAGTCCTAGGTGTGTTATCTGATCAAGTACTTATCTAACCAACACACCACTTTTCATGCAGCTCAATAACACCTAGTTTGAGGTGGGTGCAAAGTATTGTGCCCATCCGATGTACTTTGCATGGTATATCACGTATTAAACTCCATTTGTGCCTCAATGTCATGCACAACCATAAAAAAACATGCTTTTAGGTGTGTTATCCAACCAACTCCTTATCATATGGGTGTACCACTTTGCATGCAATGCAATACCACAATTTTTGAGACTCATGCAAAGTATTGTGCCCATTGGATATGCCTTTCATTGTCGAACAAGCATTAAACACTGTTTTGGCCTTAGTGTCATGTACAACCGTCAAAAAACGCGGTCCTAGATGTCTTATTCGACCAAGTACTTATGGGATGGGCACGCCACTTTGCATGTAAGTCAATAATACCTAGGTTGAGATGTGTGCAAAGTATTGTGACGATCGGATATGCGTTGCATTGTTGATTAAGTATAAAACAACGTTTTTGCCTTAGTGTCATGGACAACAACCAATAAAAAACATGGTCCTAGGTGTGATATTCTAAAAAGTACTTGTCAGATGGGGGAGCCACTTTGCAAGAAAGTCAATTTCAACTAGGTTGATGTGCATGCATAGTATTGTGTCTATCGGTTATGCTTTGCATGGGGGATCACACATTATACACCATTTTCCCCCTAGTGTTATGCACATTCGTCAAAGAACACGCTCTTAGGTGTATTATCATACCAAGTACTTATTGAATGGGCGTTCCACTTTGCATGGAACACCATACCATCACTTTTGAGGCACGTGCAAAGTATTGTGCCCATCGGATATGCTTTACATGGTAGATTGAGTATTAAATACTGTTTTTGCCTTGGTGTCATGTAGAACCATCAAAAAACACAATCCTAGGTGTATTTTTCAAACAAGTACTTATCGGATGGGGATGCCACTTTGCACACAAGTCAATACTGCCTAGGTTGAGAAATGTGCAAAGTCTTGTGTCCATTGCATAGTCGATCGCACATTATACACCATTTTGTTCCTAGTGTTATGCACAATCGTCATAAAATACGTTTGCAGGTGTGTTATCCGAACAAGTACTTATGGGATGGGTGCACCACTTTGTATGCAAGTCAATACAACCTAGGTTGAGGCGTGTACAAAGTTTTGTGCCCATCAGAGAAATGTAGATGCGATAATATTAGAAAATTCTCGATATTGTATATGTGTGTGTGTGTGTGGCAAACAATTTTGATACAACAAAGTAAACACCTAGTGCACAAATTATGCACTTCATACCTTGAGTATTGTGTCAAAATAAAAGCTGAAATAAGCTTGTTCATGAGGATAAATATGCCCTTGAATAAAAGCACAGTTGTTGTATGACCACAATAGGATCACTTTGACACCTGTGATTTTGCCCACATGTAAGTTTGCAAATAGTATAAAAAATCATATAATAATATATTAATATTTTGCAAATGTGTATAGCAAGTGAGTAATGGGAAGTGGAAGTGGGAGTGAGGAGGGAGGAGTGGAATGGGAGAGGGGAAGTAATAGGGGTGGATGATAATAAGTATAAAAATAGTATAATAATATATTAATAGTTTTCAAATGGCAAGTGAGTAATGGGAAGTGGAAGTGAGAGTGGGGAGGGAAGAATGGAATGGGGGAGGGGGAGGTAATAGGGGAGTAGGATAATAAGGGAGTGAAATGAGTGAGGGGAGTTAATAGGGGATGAAAAAGAGGAGGGTGAAATGGGGAAATATGGGATTTTGGGAAATGGGAGGAGTATGGGACGTTGTGGAAATGTGGGATGGGAGTGGTGGCAATGGGGGAGGAAGAAGAAATGGATGGGGGGAGGGCCAATGGAAGATTGGGATGAGGGATGGGGGTCCAATGGGAGAGGGGGAGTAATGGGAGCCAATGGGAGAGGGGAGAAATGAAAAGCCAATAGGAGAGAGGGGAGCAATGGAAAGCCAATAGGAGAGGAGGAGGAAAACCTAATTTTTCTTATATATAGTCTTCCTTCTTCATTCATTCTCCCCTCATTTCATTCATTGAAGCAAGAAAGCAAGAAAGCAAGGACGAGCAAGAAAGCAAGGAAGGAAGAGCAAGAAAGCAAGAAAGAGCAAACTTACAAACTTTTTCCAGGTACTTGTAAATTTTTTTGATTAATTCTTTATCTAGATTTTTTTTTTTAAATTTGAAGAGAGAGAAAGAAAGAAAGAAAGAGAGGAACTAGAGAGAGAGAGAAAGTTTAGAGAGAAGGAGAGAAGCCTTGGAGGCTGTGGTCTCCAAGAGGAAGAGAAAAGTGGAGGGGGATGAGAGGGAGGAAAGGAGGGAGGGAGGAGCCAAGGAGGGAGGGAGGAGCGACGGAAGAGGGGAGGGAGGAAGAGGGAGAGAGGGAGGGAGGAGCAGAGGTAGGGGGAGAGAGGGAGGGAGGTAGGAGGAGGGGGGAAGAGGGAGGGAGGAGCGAGGTACTGGAGGGAGGGGGGGCAGCATCGAGAGGGGGGGCAGCGTCGAGAGGAGGGGGGGCAGTGAGGTTGAGGGGAGGGAGGGGCGGCGTCGAGAGGGGGGGCGGCGGGGAGGGACGGGAGGGAGGGAGAGAGGGGGTCCTGGCGGCCACGATTGCCAGGACTTGAGGGAGGGGCGGCGGCGTTGAGAGGGGGGGTGGCATCGAGAGGAGGGGGGTGGGGTCGAGAGGCGGGGATGGCAAGGGGGGGCGGCATCGAGAGGAGGGGGGGCAGGGTTGAGAGGGGGGCGAGGGGTCCTGGTGGCCGCGGCCGCCAGGATTGGAGGGAGAGGGAGGGGGGCGGCATCGAGAGGGGGGGCGAGGTCGAGAGGCAGGGGTGGTGAGGGGGGGGCGGGGTCGAGAGGGGGGGCGGCGGGGTCGAGAGGAGGGAGCGGTGGGGAGGGACAAGAGGGAGGGAGAGGGGGGGGTGTCCTAGTGACCGTGGCCGCTAGGACTAGAGGGAGGGGGGGCAGCGTCGAGAGGAGGGGGGGTGGGGTCGAGAGGCAGGGGCGACGAGGGGGGGCAGCATTGAGAGGGGGGCGGGGGGGTCCTGGCAGCCAGGACTGGAGGGAAGGGGGGCGATGTCGAGAGGAGGGGGGCGGGGTCGAGAGGCGAGGGCGGCGAGGGGTGGCGACATCGAGAGGAGGGGTGACAGGGTCGAGAGGGGGGCGACGGGAGGGACGAGAGGGAGGGAGAGGGGGGGTCCTAGCGGCCACGGCCGCTAGGACGGGAGGGAAGGGGAGGGTCCTAGTGACTACCACCGCCAGAACTAGAGGGAGGGGGGGAGCAGGGGCGGCAGGGTCGAGAGGAGGGGGGTTCCTGACAGCCGGCTGCCAGGACAGGAGGGAGGGGGGTCTTGGCGGCCACAGCCGCCAGGATGGGAGGGAGGGGAGGGAGGCGAGAGGGAGGGAGAGAGGGAGGGGAGGCAGAGAGGGAGGGGAGGGAGGGGAGGGGGGGTTGTGGCAGCCGCGGCTGCCAGGGTGAGAGGGAGGGGAGAGGAGGGAGGGGAGGGAGAGAGAGGGGAGAGGAGGGAGGGGAGGGAGAGAGAGAGAGGGGGGGGTTCCTGGTAGCCGCAGTCGTCAGGTGAGAGGGAGGGGAGGTGAGAGGGAGGGGAGGGAGAGAGAGAGAGGGGGGGAGAGAGAGAGGAGGGAGGGGAGGGAGAGAGAAAGTGAGAGGAGGGAGGGGAGAGGAGGGAGGGGAGGGGGGGTCCTGGCAATCGTGGCCGCCAGGACAAGAGGGAGGGGAGGGAGGCAGGAGGGAGGGAGAGAGGGAGGGGAGGGAGGGGGGGTCGTGGTGGCCGCGGACGCTAGGGTGAGAGGGAGGGGAGAGGAGGGAGGGGAAGGAGAGAGAGGGGAGAGGAGGGAGGGGAGGGAGAGACAAAGAGAGGGGGGGAGAGAGAGGAGGGAGGGGAGGGAGAGAGAAAGCGAGAGAGAGAGTGAGGGGAGGGTCCTGGCGGCCACGGTCGCCAGGGTGAGAGGGAGGGGAGAGGAGGGAGGGGAGGGAGAGAGAGAGAGGGGGGGTGAGAGGAGTGAGGAGAGGGAGGGGAGGGAGAGATAGAGAGAGGGAGGAAAAGGGAGGGGGGAGAGAGAGAGGAGTGAGGGGAGGGAGGGGGGGAGAGAGAGAGAGGAGAGATGAGAAGACTTGAGGGAGAGAGGAAGGTATGCAATTAGAGGAAGGTTGGGAAGGTATGGGACTAGAGAGAGAGAGATATGCGACTAGAGAGGGAGCTCCATCGCATAGAGAGGGAGCTCCATTAGAGAGAGAGAGAGAGCCCACTACAGAGGGAGAGAGGTCGAATTCTTACAAGAGCGACAAATAAGATTTGACTTATGAGAAGAAAGTAATAAGAAGAATGTTGAACACAAATTTGAATTCTTACAACTAAGAATAGAACTATCACGAGCAAGAGCGACAAATAAGATTTGACTTATGAGAAGAATGAAAGGGACTTACGAGAAGAAAGTATCAAGAAGAATGTTGAACACAAATTTGAATTCAAAAGGAACGTACGAGAAGAAAGTATCAAGAAGAATGTTGAACAAAAATTTGAATTCAAATTTATAATGAATTCGAATTTCCCTCTCTTTTTTAAAAATTCAAATTTATGCATGGGAGGAGGGCTAGTTTTTCTTATATATACTCTTCTTTCCATTCATTCATTCTCATTCTCTCCTCATTTTATTGAAGCAACCAAGAGTGGAAGAGAAAGGATAAGCGGATCCTTACTTTTTTCACTTTTTCCACGTACTTGCATTCTTTTTCATTCGTCTTGTAATTCTTTTTCTTTACTTACAATTCTTTTTCAATTAGTTTCTTGTTAAAGTTTTTGAGTTCTATTTCTTAAAATTCGTCTTGTAATTCTTTTTCTTTACTTACAATTCTTTTTCAATTAGTTTATTGTTAAAGTTTTTGAGTTCTATTTCAATTAATTTCTTATTGAAATTTGTGTTCTAAATTTGAAAAGAGAGATAGAGAGAAAGAGAGAGCTAGAAAGAGAGAGGAGAGAGAGAGAGAGTGTGTGTGAGAGAGATAGCACGAGATTAAGAGAGAAAAGAAAGGAGGGAGAGAAAGTAGGAGAGAGAGAGAGAGAAAGAGAGAGAGAGAGAGAGAGAGAGAGAGAGAGAGAGAGAGAGAGTTATAGAGAGAGAGAGAAAGAGAGAAAGAGAGAGAGAGATTAAGAGAGAGAAGAGGGGCGGAGGGAGAGAGAGAAAACTCTTAGCGGCCATGGCAGCTAGAGGAGGGGGGTTTTTTAGAAGGCATTACAATTCTTTTTAAATTAGTTTCTTATTTGAGATTTTGAGTTCTATTTTAATTAGTTTCTTATTTATATTTGAGTTTGTAAATCTGAGAAATGAGAGAGAATAGGGAGGGAGAGAAAGAGAGAGGAGAAAGGGAAAGAGAGAAATTAAGAGAGAGAAGAGGGGCTCTTGGCGGCCGTGGCCGCCAAAGGGAGAGAGAGAATAGAAATGAGAGAGAGAATGAGAAATGAGAGAGGACTAAGGAGGGAGAGAAAGAGAGAGGGGCGAGAGGGACAGAGAGAGAGAGAGATTCAGAGAGAGAAGAGGGGCTCCTTAAATGAGAGAGAAGAGTAGGGAGGGAAAGAAAGAGAGAGAGGAGAGAGGGGGAGAAAGATTAAGAGAGACAAGAGGGTCTCCTGGCAGCCGTGGCTGCTAGAGGGAGGGAGAGAGTAGGGAGAGAGAGGGAGAGAGAGAGAAAGAGAGAGAGGGAGAGAGAGAGAAGTTTAAGAGAATGAAACGTGGCAGAGAGGAGAGAGGGAAAGAGAGAAATTAGGAGAGAGAAGAGGGGCTCTTCGCGGCCGTGGCCACCAAAGGGAGAGAGAGAATGAGAAATGAGAGAGAAGAGTAGGGAGGAGAGAAAGAGAGAGAGGGAGAGAGACAAGAGATTTAGAGAGAGAAAAGGGGCTCCTTAAATGAGAGAGAAGAGTAGGGAGGGAAAGAAAGAGAGAGCTAAGAGAGGGAGAGAGAAAAGAGAGCCTCCTGGCGGCAATGAGAGAGAAGAGTAGGGAGGGAAAGAAAGAGAGAGTTGAGAGAGGGAGAGAGAGATTAAGAGAGAGAAGAGAGTCTCCTAGTGGTCGTGGCTACTAGAAGGACAGAGAGAGTAGGGAGGGAGAGGGAGAGAGAGAGAGAGAAGAGAGTAGGGAGACTTAGGGAGAGAGAGGGAGAGAGAGGGAGAGAGAGAGAAAGAGAGAGAGGGAGAGAGAGGGAATGAAACTTCTATGCTAGAGGGAGGGAGAGAGTAGGGAGGGAGAGGGAGAGAGAGAGAGAAGAGAGGAGGGAGACTTAGGGAGAGAGAAAGAGAGAGAGGGAGAGAGAGGGAGAGAGAGAGAGAAAGAGAGAAAGGGAGAGAGAGGGAATGAGACTTCTGGCAGCCGTGGCCACCAGAGGGAGGGAGAGAGAGAGAGAGAGAGAGAGAGAGAGAGAGAGAAGAGAGAGAAGAGAGGAGGGAGACTTAGGGAGAGAGAGATAAGCGACCGTGGACACCAAGAGAGGGAGCTAGAGAGAGAGAGAGAGAGAGAGAGAGAGAGAGTGAGACTTCTCACAGCCGTGGCCACCAAGGGAGGGAGTGAGGGAGGGAGAGAGAGAGAGAGAGAATGAGAAATGAGAGAGAAGAGGGGAGGGAGAGAAAGAGAGATTAAGAGTGAGAAGAGGGACATAGGAGAGAGAGAAAGGGAGAGAGGGAGGGAGGGAGGGAGGGAGGAAGGCTGGGAGAGATTAAGAGAGAGAATTCAGAGAGAGAGAGAGAGACATAGAGAGGGAAAGAATGACAAATCCTAGCGGCTAAGAGGATAGAGGTAGGGAGGTAGAGAGGCTAAGAGAGAGAGAGAGAGAGAGAGAGAGAGAGAGAGAGAGAGAGGGAGAGAGAGAGAGAAGAGGAGAGAGAGAGAGAGAGAGGGAGAGAGAGAGAGAGAAGAGGAGAGAAATAATTACAAATCCTAGTGAGAGAGAGAGAGATGAAGAGAGAGAATGATAAATCTTAGCCGCCATGGGAGGGAGAGAAAGAGAGAATTGAGATAAACTAAGAGAGAGAATGAGTGGGATGAGGACAGAGAGGGAAACACATAAGAGTTGTCAGAGAGAGAGAGAGAGAGAGAGAGAGTTCAGAGGAAAGAGAGAGTTTTATATATTTACATGTTTTATATTATACTTTTAAAAATTTATAAAAGAGTGAATTTATGGTTTGTTTTGAAGGTGAGATAATATTTATATATATATTCATCTTTTAAATTGAAAAATGTTAACTTTTCTTTAGATACTTGTTCTTCATTTCTCTCACATGCAGGTTTAGTCTCTACATCAAAACCCCTTCTTTTGCATATTTAAGCCTCTTAAACCCCAGCACATTAAAAATAACACAAAAAAAGAAATTATTTATTGCTTTTCTTTGCTTCGACGGTTGGTTTAGCATAGTTTAGCATAGATTAGATTGCCTTAGAGGAGAGACAATTCTCCAAGTTGCCAATCGAAGCCATGCTCAAATTTTTCTAACTAGTTCCTAATCGTTGTCAGTCCCTTCGCTCACATGTGGTTTAACACTCATAACATACTATTAAATAAGACCTTTTACCATTTACCAAGAAGTTTATCAGTGGGTAGATTGCATGAGCAGATATCAGTGGACAAATTACATGTCATGGGACATATTGGAGCTTGATGATTATTGGTTATTTTTATTGCATTTGTATAAATATTTAAGCTCATTTATTGTCATAAAAAACCTTGTAATGCCTTCTAGGCTATTTTTTACATTTATTGCCATATAAAGCGCCTTGTAATAAACTCGACCATCCTGACCATTCACTATTTAACGAGTATCAGTGGGCTGTGTAAGTGGATATCAGTGGAATAGTTTTTAGTGGGTAGATTGCATCAGTTGGGTATCAGTGCACAGATATCAATGGATAGACAGATTCTATGTCATCACGAAGATTGAAGCTTTATCACTAGAGGGCAAATCAATGGATGGACAGATTACATGTCTTCACGAAGATTGAAGCTTTATCACTAGAGGACATTTTATTTCATTGTAAAGCTTTATTGGCTAATTTTTTTACATTTGTACAAATATTTAAGCCTTGTAAAGCCTTCTAGGCTATTTCCCACACATATTGCTATAAAATACTTTGTAAAGCCCTCTCTGCTATTGGTCACATTTATTGCCATATGAAGCCTTGTAAAGCCTTTTGGACTATTTCCCACATTTATTGTATCAAGCGTTGTATATTGTACTTTACTTGTATGTATCTAAATTCTTCATTATCTTTTCTTGTAGGATTATGGAGCAATCAACTAATGTGGGGGATATCCTAAATGATTATGAGATTAGAGCATGGGTCTCTGATGTCACTTTGAATTTGAAAGGAAAGGAATATAGCCCCAATGGCATTGGTAGGTGGACTCGATATCACATGGGCAGAAGAGCTTAGTTTCTTCATCAAAAGGAAAAGAGACTCTTTCTACTTATGTCAAAAAGGGAGTTCAATGATGTTGAAGATCCATGGGATGCTACTTTCTTCAAAAAAGATATGACTTCAAGCCTTGTAGTAGGCATAATGATAGAGCCAAAAGAGACTTTTATGGATATTTTCACAAAGAGTTCAGATCCTGAAGTTAGCGGTCTTCATTTTGTTGTGTCAAGGAAAGACTCAAAGACTTTTGTGATGCCTCCTCCTCAACCATCAAAGTTTCTAGAGCTGCAAAGTGCATTGGAGGCTCTTGCATATACTTGGGAGCAATTTCCTAGTGTGGTGGCAAAAAGGATGCATGCAGAGATAATGTTTGAGCACTTTCAGGATGCACAATATGCTCCTCATATTCAAGGATCTTCACATGAAGGAGATCAAGCTCAGACTTCAATGCAGGGACAAGAACATGCACACTATCACAAACGTGTAGAACATGAGTGCAAACTTCTAGAGCAAGAAATAGTGGATGTAACTAAGGATGATGAAACACAAGCCTTGACTGCATGGGAATTTAAAAAAAATGAAGAAGATCAAGGTCGATCCACTGCAGTTGTGCTAGAAGCTCTTGCTAGCAAACCACGACGTGAAATGCAAAAGGCTAGTACTGCAAGAGCCATGGTTCCAAGCAGTAAAAAAAGGCATCATCCCACTATAGAGAGAGATCATGTGGATGAAAAATGGTTAAAAGAAGAGAAAGATGAAGAAGACTCAGAACCCGAGGCTGAAGATGATTAGGATGAATTCACATCAATCAAAAATCTTAATCTGCGTCTTAATGAAGCAGTAACAGATGATGATGTGGGATATATCTAGGGTCAAAGGACGTGGTTTGTGAATGCCAAAGATGTGGAAGCTGCATCTATCTTTACTAATAGCCGAAGCCTTGATATATCCTATACACTACAAATATACGAGGCTTTGAGAGATGGAAAGAAACGTGTGGCAAGCAATGTGGTCCTGCGCCCAATAATGTTTTGTCCAATCAAAAATAGCTTTCTGGATCAAATAACATTTATAGGGCCTACACATTTTGAGGAAACCTTCAGTCGATTCTTTAAAGACACTCTTCAAAATATTCCACATGAACAAGGCGAAGAGGCACAAGGTGAGAATATGCTAAAGGAAGCAAAAAAGGAATTCCTCCTTCATTGCAGATTCCAACCCATTGATGGTCAACATTGGGCTTATGCTTGTAATCAGATCGCAAAAGAAGAAAAGGAGGTTAAAAGACTCACTTCAGAACAATTTGCAAAGATAAGTTCATTCCATTATTATCTTGCAACAATCTGTATATTCAAGCATGAGATCAAGTATTTGATTGAGTCCGAAAGACTTAATCATTATGTCCATGGAAAGCGTAAGATATCCTCAACATCAGAGATCTTACAGAAGGCAAGGGTTATACGGACAACATTTGGTCCTCCAAATCCTGATTTGAAGCAAAAGGTCACAAAAGCAGATGTTAACACACTCACAAACTTCTATACTTCTTTGAGTGCAGTTGTGCCTAGGGGAACTCAAGAGCGAGAAAAAAATATGACAAACCTCAAGGTGGTGAGGGATAGATATGCCGACTACACTTCTATCATATTTCGTTCTGTTGAAGTGTTCAATGAGATGCTTGAAACGTGCATTGCTTGTGAGCGTGGATAGTTGACCTATGAAGCTCCTTTGTTTATCTCCGAAAAGTCAAAGGTAATGGATAAGGAGTTGACAGCAAGGATGTGGAGGCCTATAAAGTACTTACCTGACAAGTATGCATCCATGGTAGCCCAAAAACTTTTAAAGAAAGAATGATTTTTTGGAAAGAAAGACAAAGACCACTGTATGGAAGAATGCATCAATGTACAGGTGAGGCGTGATGGAGTGCATAGTGCCATTAAGTATTTGCTGTCAGAGAAACAAATTCCACTTACTCATTGTAACATTGACTATAATGTGGTCAAGCATATAGCTTCTTTGTCAACACCCAAGGTAAAGCTATGGGCAAACAGGTGGATTAAAAAGGATGAAGATGGGTCAGAAATAGTAACCTCTTACATGAGAAAAGAAATCCCACAACAGGTGGTTGCATATGTGGAAATATTAATCAGCGAGATAAGGATGCCGACAGATATGCTCCAAAGCTTTCAATTCAATGTAGAGGTTACAACAGAGTCTAGAAAGCTTGTGAACTTCAGGGGAGTTTCAGAAGATGACGTCATCAAGAATGAGTCAGCATGGGATAAGCCACAACTATTCTTTATCAATGAAGTTTCTAGCGATGATATCCATAACTTCATTGATAGAATAGTATATACCACCGTTAGCAAAGTGGCAATTTGCAACATTGTCATTTTTGTTGATAAAAAAGACAAAGAAGCCATGCAGGTTACTCTAGAGCGAGCATATTCATCAAATTTGAAGATCTATAGTGGTGTTTATGCAGCAAAGAGAGAATGTGGCATAGCGATTCAATCTCTTGAATCATTCTTCTTGTGTATGCGGAGTCCCAACCCTGATCACTCCTTACAAAAGAACATAAGAGGGAATTCAAATAATTTGAGATTGATGCTAGAAGAGCAACATATTCCCAGGTCCATACATTATCAAAAAAACAACTATGCAAGTCCTGCAAAAAATGGGAGTCTCTTGCTTACCATGATGGAGAATTTGCTACCGGCAGGTTGGGAGGTCACCTTGTGCAGGATGGGATATTTATTTGAGGATCTCCTCAGAAAAGGAAACTCCACAAATATTATTGAAAACAAGCATTTCATGGCTTATTTTCAGCTTCAAGCAGATCTAACCATAGGCTATGAAAAAGAGATAGAGCACAAGGACACTGATGACATGGATGATTACCTTGAAGATCATAATGTCCCAGTTGATGATGATGAAAAGATGGACTTACATGACCCGCGTTCAGAGAGAGGTTGGTGGATGAAGAGAAAGATGATGATGCCTTCTTTGATAATTATGGCTTGTAGGGTTATGTAAAAAGGCCACTACAACAATACTTAGCAGTATGAACTCTCTATTTCTCAACTAAATACAATTTTTTAAATAAGATTTAAATTTAAAGATAATGAATCTAATCTCTCATATTTGTTTATAGGCAATAGAGGGAGAAGAAATGGATGAAGTCAATATGGAGGCACTCCCTTCTACTTCAGCAATGCAACCACCTCTAAATTTGATTGAAGAATCCCATGGAAAAGCAGAATGACCACAAACATAGAATAGAAGCTATGACAAAGACCCATTCTGCAAATTTAGCTGCATTGGATAAAATGGAGAGCTCATTTGAAGTTAGGATCATTTTGAAACAAGAACCTCAGTATTTGAGCTTTGGTAGAGAGGAGGTTTCAATCCTCTCCAATCCTTTAAAAGAGGTTAATGACAATGTTATCCTGGCCATTCTCAGGTAACGTTTGTTTATTTGTTGCTACTTCAATGAGCTAACATTTTTTTATTTGTTTACAGTGTAGGTATATATCAGTTTCCTAGTCCAGAATGCAAATCAATTCTATGAGCTAACGTTTGTTTATTTCTTGGTGTAGTGTAGTTATTTCTCAGCTTCCTAGTACAGTGCAGAATCGTGTCTACATGCTCGATGCTCTCCTTTCTTCTATTCTTAGCTCTCCTCAAAAGACTATAGAAGATCTTTGTACCTAGTTAAGCCCTTTGAATTTAGATGGGGTGCAAGTCATCTTTATGCCTTATCATGAGGAGTAAGTATCAACTCCAACCTTATTTTTACTATTTCTTTGGCAAGTTTGTGTAAAACAATAATCATTTTTATTCTAGTCATGTAGCTCACATTGGACTCTGATCGCTTGTTGGGACCTTGAAGTCAACCATTTATGGTTTGTGAATTCAATGGAAGGCTATCATGCCAACTCCTCGAGGTAATTATTCTCTTAATAGTTTTGTTACTTTCTTATTTTGTATCTTATGATCATGACATATTAATATATTTAATATGTCATGATGGACAATGCTGCATATCAGCTAGTATCTACTGTCAGAACAACCATGGAGCAACAAGATCAAGTAGAATTCAAACGACATCTACTAGTGAAGCAAAAAGATGGGCACAACTGTGGGTGGAGAGTTGCCTACAACTGCATGTTGTTTCTTAGAGAGATTTTTGATTTGGAGATACCAGTCAAAATGGAATCATATACAGAAGCCGATCTACTAGCGTTTTGGGCTGAGAGTATTCAGTGTCTAATTGCTACCATTGGGAAACAACCTGAAAATATGACTACATTACAGCATGTATAAAACCTTATCTTTATACTTGTATGCTTGTTCAAGCCTTTAATTGGGATGTGTAAATCTCATACCTTTTTTATATTTTCCTCCAAGAGGAGAAGAGACTGAGTCTAATGACAGCATGCTATCTTTATACTTCTATGATTATTTAAACCTTTATTTTTATTTGGGATGTGTAAATCTCATAACTTTTTAAATTTTTCCTCCAAGAGGAGGAGAGACTCACTCTAATGAAAGCATGTATGAAACCTTACTTTTTAAATTTTTGCTCCAAGAGGAGGAGAGACTCACTCTAATGAAAGCATGTATGAAACCTTATCTGCTTGTTTAAGCCTTTATTTGGGATGTGTACAACGCATAACTTTTTTATATTTTTATAGCAAAAGGAGGATGTAGAAGACATAGCAAGTGAAGAAGAATACGATGTAGACTACTCTCTCAATAAGATGAGTCATGAAAATATGACTCTATTGCAGCAAATTGGAAGTTCATTTACTGCTATGTTGTTAATTCGACAACAACCTCATTTTTTTGAATTTGGTGAAGAAGAGATTTTAATCCTCTTGAATCCTAAGAAAGAGGTTAATGTCAAAGTCATTACAACCATCCTCAGGTTTGATGCAGCCTTTTCCTTGGCTTTACACTTTGCTTATTTTGATTAAACCCAAGAAGCTAATACTTTTTTTTTAAATATAGTAATGTTATAGCAAATTTTCCTCAAAATATACAAAGCGTTTCATATATGCTCGATCCTCTTATTTCGGAAGTGCTTAGCAACAAAGAAGAAACCATAGAGGATGTTTGCAAGTGGTTGAAGCATGTTCCTATGAATGAGGCACGAGTTCTCTTTACAGCATATTATGAGAAGTAAGCATCAAACCCTACTTGTTCTTTCTATTGCATTGCTATCATCTCAAACACAGTAATTATTCTTTATTGAGAATGCAGCTCACATTGGAGTCTGATAGTCATGGACATCTTTGCTAAGAAGTGCTTCTTTGCCAACTCAATGACATCTGTCCATGGCACTGTGTTAGAGTAAGTATAAACTACACTTGTTGTCACTTCTTGACATGTAGATTGATATGCAATGCACATATTCACTGTTGTTACATGTTTTGATGTGCAGATCAGCTTGAAAGTTAGTAGGTGCTATTGACACAGTAATGCAGCAATGTGACTTGGCACAACAAATAGAGTATATAACATGTCAGGTATCACATCAAGAGGATAGCCACATCTATAATTATGGATGGAGGGTGGGCTACAATTGCTTTTTGGTACTTGGTCAAATTTTTGAGATACAAAATGACACCACACTGTCAACATATATGGATTTGCATCTCTATGCATTTATAACATGTACCATTCGAGCAATCATTAAGGGCGACATTATGGACCCTCCCACAAGGCAAATAGATAATGGCTCAGAGGAGTGCGAAATGAATGCCATCAAAGAGTCAAAGGGGATAGAAGACCTTAACTCTACAAACATGGCTTCATTGGAAGAATTGGGAAGCTCTTTTAATGTTAGGGTTATGATTCAACATAGACCTCAGTATCTTGAATTTGGGGGAGAGGAGATTTCAATCCTCTCTAGAGCTTCAAATGAGGTCAATAACAATGTTATGATGGCCATTCTCAGGTTTGATACAAACTTTTTCTCTGCTTAATAATTCAATATTTTGATTAAATCTAATAAGCTAATATTCATTTATTTGTTGGTGCAGTATAGTTATCTCACGATTTTGTAGAGCCGTACAAAACCGTGTGTATATGTTGGATTCCCTCCTTTCTCCTATACTTAGTGATAGCAAAAAGACGATAGCCGATGTTTGTAAATTGTTATAGCCTTTACATTTACATGGCATGCGAGTCCTATTTATGGCATATCACGAGATGTAAGTATCATGGCAACCTTTATTTTCATCTTATATTGGCAACATTGTGTTAAATAATAATGGTTCTTAATTATTCGTGTAGGGAACATTGGAGTCCATGCTCACGTCCACCACTTTGCAACCCAAAACTTCACGTTCTCATGTTCATCGTTTGATGGTTGAACTAGAACAAAACAATGGACATCTATGTCTATTTGTGGCATAAACTCTCTCTTCTTCAGTCCACAATATGGATGTGGCATAGCAACAATGATTCAAACTCATTTTCAAAGAGACCACAAGTTGGGCGCAAGTTGTTACTAACATTTGGCCAAAATAAAGGACATTCTCTCTTAACATCATCCTATTGCATTTTCTCACGGTCCTTTATTTTTTTTTTCACACACACACACACACACACATATAGTTTATCCATGGATTTAAATGATTTTTATTTATTAAAGTTATTAATAGGTTAAGAAAAAGTTAAACTTTTAAATGAAGGTTCTTTAAAATGAAAAATTATACTAGGATTTCCATAAAAACTTTGAAAGGTGTTTATTCACACCATTATTAAGTCTTGGTGATTTGAGTTCCAAAACTCTAAACTCTAAAAGGTGTTTATTAACACCATTATCAAGTCTTGGAGATTTTAGAAGACTCATATATGGACCTTAGCTATATAAATATAAATATAAAAGTCTTACGGGCATCCCCATTCCATGTGGACAGTGCAGTGCACTGGTCCCACCATATGTATATAACGTCCATGCAATAGATTAATTTACCATGAGAGTCCTCTAAAATCTCCAAGACTTAATAACGGTGTTAATAAACACCTTTCAGTGTTTTAGAACTCTGAAATCTCCAAGAATTAATAATGGTGCCAATAAACAGCATTCAAAGTTTCAAACAGCAAAAATGGTATAATCTCAAAGAACCTTATAATGGTGCCAATAAACACCTTGCAATAGTTACAAAGATTTTTTAAGCAAACGCTTAAGCAAATCACATATCTTGATGGAGGGGGAAAGAGTGGGAAATTTGTTTGTTTTTTTAAATTAAAATTAAAATTTTTATTTTATTTTATTTTGTTTTGTTTTGTTTTATTTTGTTTTGTTCTATTTTGTTTTATTTTATTTTGTTTTGTTTTGTTTTGTTTTGTTTTATTTCATTTTATTTTTGTCACCCGCCTCCGCATTGCCGATCTCTTGGACAAGGGAGGGAGGAAGGAGAGGAGAAGGGAAGAGAGAGGGAGAGAAGGGAGGAGAATGGGAAGAGAGAGGGAGAGAAGGGAGGAGAAAGGGAAGGAAGGAGAGGGGGAACGGAGCGCAACGCGAGGGAGAGGGAGAGGGAGGGAGGGAGGGGACCACGATGGGAGCGAGAGTAGAAGGAAGGACTAGAGTAGAAGGAAGAGGGAGAGAGGAAGGGAAGAGTAGAGGAGGGAGTAATAATTTTTTAAAAAGAAATTTAATTAGATAGGTCGGTGACGAGGAGGAAGGGAAGAGAATGGAGAGGGAAAGAGAGGAAAGAAGAGGGGGATGGAATGAAGATAAGGGAAGAGCAAGGGAAGGAGAGAGAGAGAGAGAGAGAGAGAGAGAGAGAGAGAGAGAGAGAGAGTTCATGCTGTTGTGGTAGCGCGATGGTGGTAGTATTTTTTTTTTGGTCGTCGCTCGCCACCACTGTGCTGCTGCCGCGGCAGTGCAACTCTCTCTCTGGATGTGTGTGTGTGTGTCACCGCTGCACACTATAGAAGAAAGGGAGGGAGAGAGGAGACGAGAAAGAGGAGAGAGAGAGAGAGAGAGGGAGAGGGAGGGAGAGACGGGGGGAGAAAGACAGAGGGAGAGAAGTGAGGAGAAAGGAGAAGGAGAGGGAGAGGGAGAGGGAGAGGGGGAAGGGAAGGGGAAGGGGTGCACAACACGAGAGAGAGGGAGAGGGAGAGGGAGTGCAACACAACTCAAGGTAGAGGGAGATGGAGAGGGAGAGGGAGAGGGAGAGAGGAAGGAAGGGGAACATGATGAGAGGGAGGTTGTGATTGAAAAGGGAGAGGGAGAGGTGAGAGTCAATTTACTTCCCTCAAGGAATTCAAACATCCCTCTCCCATTCCCCCCTTCCCCCATTTCCCATTTCCCATTGCCCAATCCCAACTTCCCCCCCCTTTCCCCCACTCCATCGCCCCCCCTTCCCCTCCCCCCCCCCACCCCCCCCCTTCCCCCTTCCCCCCATTCCTCCCCCTCTCCCCTTTTTCCCCCCCTTTCCCCTCCCCTCCCCCCCCCCCTTTCCCCCTCCCTTTCCCCCCTTCCCCCCTTCCCCCCCCCTCTCCCCTTTTCCCCTCCCCTCCCCTTTTCCTCCCCCTCCCCCTTTCCCCCTCCCCCTTCCCCCCCCCTCTTTCCTCTCCTCCATTCGATTTATTTTCTTTCTTCCCTACCCTCCCCAAGATAAATTTTTAAGGGCGAATATTTTCCCAAAGACGAATTTAGGAGCTTCTCCAAACATGTGTGGCTAATCTTTCAATCTTGAAATTTGATAAATTCGCCCAAAAATTAACTTCACTTTATCGTATGAAAATTTAGCCCTCCAAGTACTCAAATCGATCTGCATAAGCCCTCTAAAGTCATCTATGGTGTTAGAATGTTCCAATTCCAACTTATTAAAAACTTGTGAATGAAGTTTAATTATACTTGAGAAATTCGCCCAAAAAACAACATAAATTTATCATATGAGGTCCAAATTTAGCCCTCCAAGTACTCAAATCGATGGGCATAAGCCATCTAAAGTCATATATAGGGTTAGAATTTTCAAATTCCATCTTATTAAAAAATTGTGAATGAAGTTTAGTTATATTTAAACCAAATTCATAGGTTAATATTTGTAGCATGGCTAATATTTATAACTCTACCCCATACCCTAAATCCTGAAGCCTGATCCCTATAGCCTAAACCCAAATTCCTATACCATAAACACTATTTCCTATAACTTAAACTCGAAAATGTATACCTTAAATCTTGAACCCTATACCCTATATCCTAAACCTTAAGCCAATTAATAGTATTTGAGGTGTGTTATTTGACCGTGCACATAACCAATGGGCATGATCCTTTGCACATGGATCAATCAAATCTATGTTAAAGCATGTGCAAAGTATCATATGCATCGGACATGCTTTTGATGGTCAAAGTTCCCATGAATTCCATTTTTCACCAAGTGTTATAAATGCACAACCGTCAAAAAATAGTATTTGAGGTGTTTTATTTGAATGTGCACATAACCGATGGCCATGATACTTTCTACACACATGAATCCAACCTATGTTAATGCATGCACAAATTATCATACCCATTGTATATGCTTTGGATGGTCAAAGTCGCCACAAACCCAATTTTCCATCAAGTGATGCACAACCGTTAAAAAATATTATTTGAGGTGTGTTATTCGTATGCGCACATACCCGATGGACATGATAATCTTCACTTATGTCAATCCAACCTATTTTGACGCCTGTACAAAGAATCCTACCCATCGGATATGCTTTGGATGGTTAAACTTGCCATGAACCCCATTTTTTACCAAGTGTTATGCACAATCACCAAAAAACATGCTCTGAGGTGTGTTATTTGAACATGCACATACCGGATGGGCATGATACTTTGCACGTGTATAAATATAATCTATTTTGAGCTGTTTGCAAAGTATCATGCCCATCAAATATGCTCTAGATGGTCAAAGTAACCACAAACCCCGTTTTTCACCGTGTTATGCACAACCATAAAAAATAGTATCTAAGGTGTGTCATTCGAATGCGCTCATACCCAATGGTCATGATACTTTGCACACACATCAATACAACTCGTGTTGAGGTGTGTGCAAAATATCATGTCCATCGAATATTCTTTGGATGGTCAAACGCACCACAAACACCTTTTTTCACAAAGTGTTATGCACAACCACCAAGAAATAGTACCTAAGGTATATTATCCGAATGCGCTCATACCAAAAGGGTACGATGATTTGCACAAGTAAAAATAAAACCTATTTTGAGGTGCGTGCAAAATATCTTGCCATCGGATATGCATTGTATGGTTAAACGCATCACAAACCCCATTTTTTACCAAGAGTTATGCACAACTTCCAAAGAATAGTATTTGAGGTGTATTATTCAAATGCTCTCATACCCTATGGGTACAATACTTTTAATGTGCATCAATACAATCTATTTTGAGTTGTGTGCAAAGTATTATGCCCATTGGATATGCTTTGGATGGTCAAAGTCGTCACAAATCGTAATACTTTGCATTCATGTCAATCCAACTTATTTTTAGGTCTTTGCAAAGTAGCATGCTCATCAAATATGCTTTAGATGGTCAAACATGCCACAAACTCCATTTTTCACTAATTGTCATGCACAACTACCAAAAAACACGCTTTGAGGTGTGTTGTTCGAATGTGCACATATCCGATGGCCACGATACTTTGCAATTTCATCAATACAACCTATTTTGAGTTGTGTGCAAATTATCATGCCTATCATATATGCTCTAGATAGTCAAATTCACTACAAATCCCTTTTTCCATCAAGTATTATGCACAACTGTCAAAAAATAGTATTTGAGGTGTGTTATTTGAACACACACATATACAATCAGTATGATACTATTGATACAAGTCAATCTAATAGATGTTGAGGATTGTGCAATGTATCGTGTCCATCACGTATGATTTAGATGGTCAAACTTGCCACAAACCTCATTTTTCACCAAGTGTTATGCACAACCGTAAAAAACACATGCTTTGAGGTGTGTTATTCAATTGCGCTTATATCCGATGGGCACGATATTTTGCAACTTAATCAATACAACGTATGTTGATCTGTATCAAAGTATTGTGCACATCACATATGCTTTGGATGGTCAAAGTTGCCACATATCCCATTTTTTAACCAGGTACTATGCACAACAATGAAAAAATAGTATTTTGAGGTGTGTCATTCAAATGCCCTCATATTCGATGGGCGCTATACTTTGAATACACATCAATATAATATATGTTGAGGTGGGTGAAAAATACCGTGCCCATCGGATATGCTTTCTATGGTCAAACGTGTCACAAACTCCATTTTTCAGCAAGTGTTATGCACAATCGCCAAAAAATAGAATCTAAGGTGTATTATTTGAATGCTCTCATACCTAATGGGCACGATGCTTTGCACACATGTTAATATAACCTAATTAGAGATGCATTAAAAAATATCGTATCCATCAGATATGCTTTGGATTGTAAAATATGCCAAAAACTCCATTTATCACTAAGTGTTATGCACAATTGCCAAAGAATAGTATCTGAGGTGTGCTATTCAAATGCCCTCATACCTTATGGGCACAATACTTTACACACCTCAATACAACCTATGTTGGGATGCATGCAAAGTATTGTGTCCATCTGATATGCTTTGGATAGTCAAAGTCGGCACAAACCCACTTTTTCATCAAGTATTATGCACAACTGCCAAAAAATAGTATTTAAGGTGGTTATTTAATTGCACACATACTTGATGGGCATGATACCTTTCAATCATGTCAATTTAACCTTTGTTGAGTCTTGTGCCAAGTATCGTCATCGGATATGATTTGGATGGTCAAACTGGCTACAAATCATATTTTTCACTAAATGTCGTACACGACCACTATTAGTTGGAAAAGAAATCAAGACTAGAGGCTAGAGGCTAAGCATGGCGACGCTCAAAGGCCATAGAGGAGAGGAGATCGTGAGGGAAAAACATTATCATGGGAGGGGAAAAGGAATTAGAAGGGAAGGGAATAAAGAGGGAGACTATGACACAAGGGGAAAGGGAGAGGGGGAAGAGAAGCATGTACATGATAGAAGGAGGAATGTAAAGGTGGAGACATCAAGGGAAGATGACCAGATAGGATAAGAGGGAAATATCAAAGTACTAGCTAGGTGGCTTTACAAGAATGAGCGTGTCTCATCAATAAATAGCCCCCTCCTTTTATAGCCAAAAGAGGGGGTCTCTCCCAATTAATGTATCCTCCCACATGCATGGTGTGTGTGGAAAAGTCTCTCATGTGGGCTAGGCAGTTACGTACTCTCAATTGTGTGTGACAACACTTTGCCTCAATTTTCCACATAAATCAAGCCCCATATCTCAAGTCTATGATACTCCCTTGGTCTCTTCCCAATTTTATAATATGTTCAAACCTCTAGAAGGACAAGTGGAGGGTCGGCACAAGGAATCTTGCCACCTCATCCTACTTTCCTCATTATTTAACTTGCTCTCTTGGACCTTCTATACCTCCCCCACATGGGCCTATCCTATATGGAGGGAATAACCCAATATAATATCCATCTCCACCTATTTTATATTACTTCTCATGGACTTTGAGCCATAACTCACTAAATGTAGCCTAGGTGGAGGGGTGGCACATGGAGGAGCCATGCCACCTTACATTTTATAATATTACTACCATGGATTATGTACAAGACACCTTATGGGTCCTCTTATGTGGAAGGGTGGCACATGGTCATGCCCTGCCACCTCAACCCTGGGCCTTATGCACACCATATTTTATTATACTATTGCCACATATACAAACACACACACATATTAATGCCTTTTTCCTTAGACAATTTTATCCATAACAGTTCCCCCCCCCAGGCAGGGAATGCATAGCATTTCCATGCCTGGGTCCATCACGCACAAAGAAAGGCTCGAGGCAACGCTTGTTGATCACCTTCTTGCCATATGGTTCATGTAGCTCCTGAACTTGTACAGACCCATTGCTACGTTCCTTGATGACTTTGTATGGACCAGCAGTCCACAGTGGCAGAAACTTCTTATCCATTTGGTGGTCCAATCTATTATCAAAGCATAGCACAACATCCCCCTCAGCAAAGTGTCTTTCCCATCCCTTGCGAATCTTAGTATCCAAGCGGGCCTTTTGTCGATTCTTTTGGATCTCTGTTTGGTGTAGTGCAAGGCATCACGTTTCATCTAACTTCTCAAGTTGTACCAATCTGGCCTCTACATGTTCATCTTTTGTCATCCTCTATTCTTGTGCCAATCTCAAAGCTGGAATCTCTATCTCTAGTGGTAAAACGGCCTCAGTACCATACACCAACTCAAAAGGAGTGTGACCTGTAGATGTTTTATGAGTGATGTTGTAAGCCCACATAGCTTCAGTGACCTTTTGATCCCATTGGCTCCTGTTCCCTGTGGCCATTTTTCCCATGGTTTTACAAAGGAGGCCATTGGTCCGCTCTGTTTGACCCATGGATGCCAGATAATAGATACTAGAAGTGTGATGATCAATACCCATGCGATCCATGAGTAACTCCACTCCTTCATTTAAGAATGGACTCCCATGGTTAGAGACAATCTCCATGGGTGTCCCAAACCTTATGCAGATACGTTCAAATATGAAATTTGAAACTGCCTTACCATTTGCAGCGGGGAGGGCGATAGCTTCAGCCCACTTAGTGACATACTGAGTGGCTACCAAAAGATACTTCTTTTCGCGGGCAGTCATGGGCAAGGGCCTGACAAAATCTATTCCCCACTTCTGAAACGGTTGGATGGACATCACTGGGTGATGTTGCCTAGGACGCAAATCCTTCCTACCAAAGAATTGGCATGGTTCACAGGTTTTGCAATACAAAGTGACATCCTTGAACAAGGTCGGCCAATAGTATCCAGCATGTAAAATCTTCTTAGCTGTATAGTCATTGGCATAGTGGCCTCCACAAAATCCATCAAGATAATGCTTCAATACCTTAGGCACTTCATCTGCATCAATGGCCCGTCTTAGTACCCCATCCATGCCTTGACAGTACAACACCCCATCAAGGAGGGTGTAGCGCCTACTATCTCTGTGGATCTTCTTTCTCTCATAGCTAGTACTTTCTAGAGGAAAGGAGAAAGCAGTCAGAAACCTATAAATACCACCATACCATGGATCCCCAACTTCTATGGCTGCTACAAGGGTTACATCAAGGCACTCCTCTAAATCAATCAAAGCATTCTTCAAGTTGGAACATCCTCCTTTTACAATTTTGAAAGAAAAATCATATTCTTATAGAGCTGCCAACCATTTGGCCAACTGGCCCA
Organism: Dipteris shenzhenensis; assembly: GCF_047967505.1. Taxonomy (NCBI): domain Eukaryota; kingdom Viridiplantae; phylum Streptophyta; class Polypodiopsida; order Gleicheniales; family Dipteridaceae; genus Dipteris; species Dipteris shenzhenensis. The sequence continues at coordinate 21,701,265 of NC_141600.1, forward strand.
TGGGATTTGGTGATTGAAGAACTTGCTTTGCAAGACCAGTGCTAGTGAGTATAATGAAGGACTTTCCCGACACATAATGCTTAAATTTCTCAATGCAAAACACCAAAGAGAAGGCATGCTTGTCAGCCTCTGAATAGCATCGCTCAGTGTTGAGCAATTGTCGAGAAGCAAATCGAACGGGATACATGAACCGATCCTCCCCTTGCTGAAGAAGAATACCTGCCAGAGTGTGCTCACCAAACCCAGGATTGATATAAAAAGTCTTTGACCGATCTGGATTGTGTACAATGGGTTCTGAAGCGAGAGCATTCTTGATTTGTGCAAACCCATGATCACAATCCTCATCCCAAGAGAAATCAACCCCATCTTTGAATAGCATAGTCATGGGTCGTGTCAAAGCAGCATATTGATCAATGAAGCGGTGATAGTATCCTGCTAGATTAACAAATGAGCGTACCTGATGTTTGGTTGTTGGTGGGGAGAGCTTGAGGATAGCTTCTACCTTCTCGGGGTCAGCAGGCTTGATGCCCTCGGATGAGACAATATGTCCCAATAACCTCCCTTCAGTGGCTCCAATGGTGCATTTCTCAGGGTTGAGACTACCATTTGCATCATTGACCCTTTGGAAGGCTAATCTAACCTTCATGATGTGCTCCTTACGTGATGAGAATATGCAAAAATCATCTAAAAACACCTCCAAAAAATCCCCCAAATAAGGAGAAAATACCATTTGCATAAATCTTTGAAAGGTAGCAGAGCATTGGTGAGGCCAAATGGCATTACTTTGAATGCAAATGTCCCCTAGGGTGTGGCAAATGTGGTTTTAAGCACATCTTCTTTGGCAATTTTGATTTGATAAAACCCAGAGTAACCATCACAGAAAGTATACATCTCATGACCACTTACCTTCTCAAGAATGAGGTCTTGAAAGGGAAGAGGATGATGGTCCCTCTTGGTGGTTGCATTGAGTTTCTTATAGTCGATGCAGACCCACCACTTGTTGTTTTTCTTTGGGGTGACTACCACTGGTGAAACCCATTCGGTATTGTGAACCGGAACAATAAACCCAGCTTCTACAAGCTTCTACAACTCCGAGCACAAAGCATCGGTTTGCATGGGCCCTAATCTCTTATACTTCTGAGCCACAGGCTTCACATCAGGCTTCAATTCTATCTTATGTTCTATGGCAGTCACATGGCGAAGGTGGTGGTAGCTAGTTGCAAAGAGGTCAGGGAAATCTTTGAACATTTCTAGGAACTCGTCTTTCTCACTTAGAGTGAGGTCTGGGGAAAGCATAGACTCAAGCTGTTGAGGACTAGCTGTTACCTTTTCTACAGATGGCGGGGTCGGAGACACCCCCATCATGTAAACTTCCTCCTCTGAGAATTCCTCCCCCCTGTTTGATTCTTCCATTGATTCAGACAGCGAGGATGAGAGAGTATCACTGTCTTGCTCCTCTTCTTCTTCTGGTTCCGTGGCACCGGGTTGCACTGGGATCTTCTCCTCAGAAGCATCAAAAGACATGTGTCCTGTCTTCTAATAGCTGATTGCATCACTCTTTCTCAACCATGGTCTCCCGAGAATGGCTAGGTAACTCCTGCCTGTATCTTCAATGTCCATTACATAGAAATTGACAGTGGTGGTCAACCCATTGACAGTGATGGGCAAATCCTCAATGACTCCCAGGGTGGCAAGTCGTCGACCATCTGCTACCTTGATTCGAGTGGAGGAACGCTTGTACATTTCAAATTCAATTTCTTCATGATTTGGGGCACCATGATATTACATGCAGCTCCCCCATCAACACACACATTTTTGACATGGCAATTATCTATGATGACATCGACTGTGTGTGGGTGCCGATCAATTTCTTCAGAGATAGAAGATACCTCTCTTACCTTTTCCTTTTTCTTGTTCCTCCTTGTTGAGAGCCCTTGCTACAGCTCACGTTTCACTTAGGGCTTAATGCTATTAGTTGAGGGAGCGTGATGCTCAAAGAACGATGAGCAAGGTCTTGAATGACCGAATAGTCTTCTTGCCCCGAGCCGATGGGAAAATCCGAGGGCGACCACTTACTCCTACGGGATCTTTTAGTCTTCTCTGTTGGTGGGTCTGCCATTTCAGCATCTAAGGGCTCTGAGAAGGACACCTTCTTCCTAGGATGACCCGGTCCACGGTTTGGATAGGGGTCCGAGGTGGTACGACTTCTTTTCCTAAGGTCAAGGATCTCTACATCAGAATCCTCAGTGCCAGACTCACTTAGAAGATTCACCCTTGGAATATAGGGGCATTTCATGCAATAATGACCCTTCTGGTGGCACTCGTAGCATACAACATTAGCACGGTCTCTTGGAGGGCGGTTGGCTTGATTTTTGATGCCCACCATCTCAAGCCGAAGATCATTCAGGGCCTTGGCTAGGTCATTGACTCTAGGTTCTGTTACAGGGGGGGCCTCTTTAGGTGGAGGGGCCGAGGGAGTAGAAAGGAGGGGGCTCGTGGGTGAGGCTAGGGAAATCTTCGAGGTGGAGGGTGAGAGTATACACCTTGTTGAGGGCAAGCATCTAAGGGAGGACCATACATTTGAAGTAGAGGCGGTGGATACATCCCTGATGAGGGGTGGGGGTATTCTCCTAAGTTAGACCCCCCAGGTTGTTGTTGCAAGAATTGAGGGGGTTGCAGAGGGACAATCGTCTTCTTTGAAGCGGGGTCAGACTGAACTTTATCAAACTTTTGAGCAATCTCATGTGCTAGCACCATAGTTTCTAGATTCTCCCATTTAAGCTTAAGGCAAACTTCATCACTTGCTCCTGCTACAAGATAGCCCAGGTGCTAGCTCTCACATCTCAAAATTATCACTTAAAATTTCTTTCTTTGAATTGAAGATGATTAATGGCACTCCTTTGGCTGCCCATGTCAATTATGTGCGGAGTCTTATGACTCAACTTGCTTCTATCAACTCTCCTATCACTACAGATGATGCTATGGCAGTGTTGCTTAAGAGTATGCCTGAAGATTATGATCATATTGTTACCACTTTGAAAAATCTTACTAATCCTAATCTTGAAGGTATTATCTCTACTCTCCAAGAAGAAGAAAGGCACATGGAGCTCCGAAAGGCAATGACACAGCCTATGCCATGAAAATCCAGAAGGGCAAGTTTTCACCTTGCAATCATTGTGGGAAGACTAATCACCTCTCAAAAGACTGCTTCAAAATCAATCCATGCAAACACTGTGGCAAAAACAATCATCATGAGAAATTTTGCAAAGCCAAAAAGTAAGCAACTTCAAAGATAGAAAATGCCAATCTACTTTCAGTTGATGTGCCTCCACAAGATGAGGCATCCTTTGAAGATTATGCTTTTTAAATCTTCTCTATGTATGCTCCAGATCTCTCTTTTTATGTTGAGTCAAGGTACTCAGCCTGGATAGTCCTCCAAAATGAATGAAATAAACTATTGTGTTTTGTGTGTTTTGTAAACACCTCTGGTCACCTTATGATGTAGGCCATGTGTATGTGTTTTGCTCCATGGTACCTCCTCCTGCAGACATTGTGTGCATGTACATGCAAGGGAGATAACCATTGGAAGGTCTTTTGTATCACTTTTGTTTACCTTACACCCATGGGAACCCTTCTAGCTTGAGATCCTAGCCATTGATAGATCCATGACCACCATGAGATGGCATGAGACACCTTGTGCTAGCTGTATCCTTGACATAGCCTGAGGCATTCCCTTGAGGGGGGGTTTGTTGGGATATCTCAAGGTGTATGCCTTAAGCACACCCTGGTTTCTATGTGTGAGTGCTAGAGGCACAGTTAGGTGCCCATAAGCACAGTTAGGTGGTGGTAGAAGCCACATAGGATGATTGAGAATCTAGGAGCAGATTGAGGAGATGATTGTGGAGCTCTGAAGTCATCAATGATGTCAGTGAGCATAAGGACCTTACTCTTCTTCATTCTATATGCAAGTATTCTGAGTTTGTGTTCACTCTATTCTTTCCTTTCAGTTTACCAACAGACCATGTCCTCACCGTCAATGCAGTTGGCCATGCCCCCGCCATCCCACTGCTGCTTGTGCGGTGTGCACAGTTTGAGGTCGTGTCTCACCAGCTCCACGTGGCAAGCCTGGCTCTATATCTCGCATGCGTGTCCCACCATGTTGCAGGTGTGCATTAACAAAGCCACATTTACTGTAGTCCTCACCCCTCGTCCGCGTTCGCCATCTGTTTGGCTATCTAACTATACTAAAGTCCTTTGTGGACTGTGGCCCTCAGAGTTTAGGCTACGTGGCATTTTTTCTCCTGTCAAATGTGACAGCCCTCAGGCAAAACTCATAGTCCATACAAAGGGACACGTGGTGACTCCGCACCATCCTTCATTTACTCCACCCCACCACGTGGTGACTCCGGAGTCCACACCATCCTTCACCGTTGCCACGCCTTGCTGTCTGCCCTCTTGACTCTGGAGTCTTCCCTCGCCGAGCCACGTGGTATCTCGCACACCCTTTAGTATGTGATCCTCTTGCTGAGCCTCGTGGGTCCAGTGCCCATCTGCCTAATGCCCACTATGAAAGCCTATCTGCCAATCTGCCAGTTCGCGACGGCGTCGCCATGTGTCCACGCTAGCCATTATTTTTGGGACCCATGTAGGGGAGACGCGTCGCCACCTCACCTTGCAATGCACCACGTCGTCTGCTTCATCCGACAGTCTGTGCTCACATAGTCCACGTGTCCATGTCTAGGCTCTCTCTCTTCTTCTCCAGAGCTGCTCCTCTCCCCGAACCTCCCTCCCCCTCCTCGACCCCTCTCCTCTATCCCCGAACCTCTCGCAAACCTCCATTCTTGCCCGTCTCGGATTAACAGCCGTAAGAAATATAAGAGACTTCTGAGTGTGGCAAGAGTTTCAAGTAGGAACATTCACCTTTTCCATTGCAACATGTTAGATCTGAACACAATTGAATACGTGATGCACCATCTCCTATCATCCACTATGAAACTGTGGTATTGAGGAATGAAGAAAGCCAAATAAGGATCAAGATACACTCGGTCTTGCTTGACCAGATTCTAAGCGTGTTCGAGGAGCTAGGTTAGAGTAGAAAAACTCTCCTTTGTAGATGGTGACATCTTGAATATGCGCACCTTCTAGGGCTAAAGTTGTCTAGACTCAATCTTGAACCTATCATCCTATTATAGTGAGGCCAACAATGTGGCCCACCTTTCCTCTACCTTGAAGGGAGTAAATAGCTTTCTACACCTATTGTTTATCCTCTGGGGAAAGGGAGATGTGGACGGCTAAGGGCATCAAGGGTGCTACTCTCTAGCCAAGACTAAATAGTTGGTTGCAACAATCAATAGCCTACATGGGGCTATATGTCTGGTCGTGCAAGTCAAAAGGACCTAAAACACAAAGTCGGCAGCCTAGATGCTTATAGGCATAGGACTGGTGATCTAAGAATGTGAGACTAGCTGTGGTGTATTGCTCAACCAGTCCCCATGGGTAACAGGATGTTCGAAGCTAGTTCATGAAGTGGATCCCCCATAAGTGGTAGTCTTTTGAAGGGACATGGGGACAAGAGGGACGGTGGCTCACAAAATGTAGGCAAGCCCTGGCCAAGTGGCCCATCTGTCTACAACGTAAGCACTACTTGATAATCCTAAAACATCGACTCTCTGCTTGAAGACTCCACCATTCAAGGTCTCTAGAAGTACCTCCTCTGAGAGGATTTCTGGGGTGGACTCCGCCGCCGAAAAATACCCAAGCTATTGTGCTCAAGGTCTCTAGAAAAATGCCAAAATAGGCTCCAACTGAGGACATAATAAATCTGTACTCCTTAGGGAAGCTTGGGAAGCAAAGTGTGATAAGGGTGCCTCAAGAGGTGATGCATCATCTCCAAGTCATCCACTCAGAAACCGGTGAACTGAGGAATGAAGAAAACCAAATGAGGACCAAGATACACTTGGCTCAGCTTGAACAAAGCCTAAGCTGTGTTCGAGGAGCTAGGATGGAGTAAAAACATTCCTGCTATAGATGGTGACCTCTTGAATATGGGCACCTTCCACGGCTAAACTTGCCTAGACTCAATCTCGAACCTGTCGTCCTATAAAAGTGAGGCTAGCAATGCGGCCCACCAGTCCTCTATCTTCAAGGGACTAAAAAGCTTTCTACACCTACTATTTGTCCTCTGAGGAAAGGGCTGTCTGGATGGCTGAGGGCGTCAAGGGTGCGGGTGCTGCCATTTGTGAGTCCCTCTTGCCAAGATGAAATGGTCAGCTTCTAGAAATGTGTCCCCTTTGTCAAATTAGGACACCACCTACTAGCAATGGGATGAAGGATAAGGGGGGGGGGAAGGAGGGGAAAGTCAAGGGAAAGGGGGAAAGAAAAGGAAGGGAGGCGGGGCATGAAAGTGAGGAAAGAAGCTCACAAGGGGCTCCAAGAAAAAACCCCCTGAGGGCTCAAGAGGAAAGCCAGAGGAAGGGAGGGGGAAGGCAGGTCGATTCAGGGCCTACGCACAGCCTAGAAAGGGCAGAGGGGCCACCACTAGTGCTGACAAAACTGAAAAGAGTGGAGGAATGACACCAAAAGAGGGAGGCAGAAAAGCATGCTATGAGGCCCAAGATGGCACTAGCATCTAGTGCAGGTCCGAGGCTACACTGAGAGGCATATTCCAGGCCCGGCGAAGACCAAAAATGGGCTAGAAGGCCAGCCAAAGCTAGCAAAAACAGAGGCAGGGGCAGTGAGGAGACCAGCTCAGAAAAGGGGCTTAAAACACCACATTGAGGACTGAGAAGGGGAAGGGCTAGAGAGAAGGTGGGCAAAAGGGGAAGGCATGGGACAGGAAGGGGTGGGCATCAAGCAAGGAGCAGCTCCATGATACAGACCTAGGGAGATCTATTTGTGCAACTCTTAGATTTTTGTAAGTAGGGAGGGTAGTTCAGTAGATGTGTCTTTTGGCTTGTCATACTTGAATTGAGCCCGGAGGTTCCAGCTTCCCACAAGCCAGAGGTCATGGGTCATAATCGCGGAGAGCTTGTTGCATGCTCCAGTAACAAGTTTATTGCACTTAACGTACTTGCTTTTCAATGAATTCAGTTTACATTCTCTGCTGCCTATTCTATTGCTTTCCATTGTTAGGGGGTTGCTTGCTATTCAATTAGGAAGTGAATCTCCCTTTTAAAGGCTGGAATGCTTCTCTAACTTGCTGAAGAAGGCTGATCTGGCCAGCTGCAGGTCAATCTCCTAGCCAGCCAACTAGCACTTTCTCTAGCTGCAACTTGGCCCACCTCTGTTGCAGGCTGAAACGAATACTTTCTTATCCTTCAGCTTTGCATTGATTCACTAGCTAATCCAAAATCACAGGCGCTGGCATCCCAAATATCCACCCAGCCTATCTCATGGATCCCATCTACAAAAGATACGTAATTCAATTACTTTTCATGCATATCCACAAGCCCTCAGTTCCCTAGATGGTTCTTTCTGCCACATGTCATCATTTTAGACCTTTAACTTGGTACACCATTTACCCCTCTCTTGGGGCACAATTAAAACATTTGCCCCTTGGCATTATTACACATTTAGGTGCACCTAGGCCTTAGCACTCAGAACCACCTAGTCGATGCCAATACACCCTCACCTAGGACATTGGCAGTTACTTCCCTTGACCATTTTATTTACGCACATAAAATATTACAAAAGTCGGTCATCTAAGAGAAAATGCCCATCGATCTTTCCGAGGTCATGCTATCTCGGCTAGAGCATAACATTCCTTCCCTCTGCAAGCATCAACGTCCTCGATGATGAAATCTGGGAACACTCTCTGTAACTGGTATACAGATTCCCAGGTAGCTTCTCATAGAGGTAGACCATGCCATGCAACCAACACTGTGGGTATCTTCCGATTGCGCACTTGCATTGTTCCTCGGCAGTCCAGGATTCTTGTGGGTTTGTGTCTTGTATTATCCTCTATCTCTCGAAACAAAACAACACCTTCGATTAGTGAGTCACCAGTATGCAAAAATTTCTTTAAATGAGAAACATGAAACACTGGGTGCACCTTACACCCCAGTGGTAATTCTAATTTATAGGCTACCTTGCCTATTCTTTTTAGAATTAACCATGGCCCACAATATCGAGGTGATAGCTTATCACACTCTCCTACAGTCAAAGACTTAGAGTGCAAAAGAACTCTGAGAAAAACTTTTTCTCCTTCCTTAAATTCTCTAATAGATCGATTTTCATCCGCATATGCCTTAGCTCTATCCATAGCTTGGCGGATGTTAGCTCTCGCAAGTGCTAGCATCTCCCGCATCTGAACCACAAAGTTCGCGGCACTAGGCACTTTTTGAGGTACTCCAACTATAGTTGGATTCGCTGGCCTATAACCATAGTTCAGTTCAAACGGACTGAACCCTGTAGAGGAATGTTTTCTATCATTGTAGGCAAACTCCAACAATGGCAACCACTTGTCCCATGTATGTTGCCTTAATGACACATATGCTCTAAGCATATCCTCTAAAATCTGGTTGATTCTTTCTGTCTGACCATCCGTTGGGTAATCCATGCAGACAAAATATATGTCTAATAAACAAATCCACCACTTGCGGGGCACTAACAGACTCTCTAGTTGGAATGAAGTGAGCCATCTTGGTAAGACGATCAACCACCACAAGGATAGAATCATATCCACCTTGTGTCATAGGCAGCCCTACAATAAAGTCCATGGAAATGTTCTCCCACTTACTTAGTGGTATCCCCAAGGGCTGTAAAAGTCCGGGTGGCTTCACCCGCTCGGCCTTACTTACCTGACACGAAAAACACCGTGTCACATATTCATGAATATGCTTTTTCATCTTTGGCCAAAAGAAATCTCGCTTCATGAGATCATATGTCTTCTCGACTCCTGGATGTCCCGCACATGGGCTATCATGGCACTGTCGAATGACTTTTAGCCTGAGATCATTTTGATTAGGTACTACTACCTTGCCATTTCTTTTCAGCATACCATCCCTTATGGCATATCTTGCATACGTTTGGCCTTTTCTGGATGCCAGGTCATCCTTTTCGTTTTCCTCGGGTTTTAACACATGAGCCTTAGGCCATAGGCTCTGGACTAACTCGTCCACCTTTTGAGTTTCTCTAATCTCGACCATTAGAGCACTCTCTAACACCATGAAACTCATATTATGCATAATGCATGACAACGCATTAGCAACTTTATTATCCTTGCCTCTTCGGTACCGAATCGTCAAATTAAACTCCTGCATGAGTTTTGCCCACCTAGCTTGGCGGCCTTTCAAGTCAGGCTGTTTACAAAAATGTTTCAGAGTATCATGATCAACATCCACATAAAACTCTGATCCATACAAATAATGTCGCCATGTTTTCAAAGCATGGACAACAGCATACAACTCTAATTCATGAGTTGGCCAATTTCTTTGAGAGGTTGGAGGAGAACTGCTCCTACCGCAATGCCACTTGCATCGATTTCCAGGAACAACGGTTTCTGGGGATCAACTATTTTTAACACCGGTCCTATGACCACAGCTTGTTTTATGGTGTTAAAACTTTCCTGTTGATTCTGTCCTCATATAAAAGGTACTTTATCTGAGGTCACATCAGTGAATGGCGATACTATTTCGGAATATCCTTTGATATGCCTTCGATAAAATTGGACAAATTCCAAGAATGATCGCAAAGCGGTCAAACTCCGAGGGATTGGCCAAGTCAGTATCGCAGCCACTTTCTTTGGATCCATTTCTACACCCTCTGGAGTAATTATGAATCCTAAGTATTCAAGTCTAACCATACACAGTATAGTTTTCTTCTTATTTACATAAAGACTTGCTTTCCTCAATTAATGAACACTATTCTTAAGTGTTCACGATGCTCAGTAATACTTTTACTGAATACTAGAATATCATCAATAAAATGTACTACAAACTTTCCGATATATGGACGTAGTAAATCGTTCATAAGCATGACGAATGTAGCTGGAGCATTGGTAAGTCCAACGGGCATTACCAAAAACTCATAATGACCAAACCTGCTTCTAAAAGCGATTTTATGCACATCCTCGGCTCTAATGCGGATCAAATGGTAGCCACACTTAAGATCTATCTTACTAAAAATTACGGCCCCATGTAATGCATTTAGCAAATCATTGATCCGAGCCATCGGATACCTGTGCTTAACAGTGATATTATTTAATGCTCTGTAATCTATACAGAGACGAAAAGTATCATCTTTCTTCCTCTTTAATATCACTGGCCAAACGAAAGGTGAAAAACTGGGTTGAATGTACCCCAGCTTGAGGTATTCTTCTAGTTGTATTCACACCTCAGCTTCTTCTGTAAAGCTTAATCTATAGGGAGGTCTATTTACAGGTTCTGCCCCCGGAATAAGCTCAATTTTATGTTGAACATTCCGCTCTGGAGGTAACCCATAAGGTAACTCATCCCTAAAACAACCAGAGAACTTCTCCGATATCTCTTTAGCCAACTCGGCCATTTCCCCATCTTGGGTAGCCTCAGTGCTAGTCGACGCATCATCAATCGACTCTACCGATGCTATACATAGACACAAAAACTCTTTCGGAGTCTTCCGAATTTCCATGGCTGAAATCAATGGTCCTCGAGGTAAATCCTTTTCACCTCGCAAAACATAGTCTACCCCGTTCATCTTGAACTAGTAAATATGCTTTTTCCAATCAATGGCTGGATTTTTCCAAAAATGCCAAGCCATGCCTAGGGCTATATCTGTGTGAGCAAGCCTGGTCAACTCAAAGTCCAGCTTCTCAACATAGTCCTGTATTCGAAGTTCCAACTGGGTAACCCTCTGGTCCCATATTTCAGTTGAACTTCCGTCCGCCATCCTGACTGTATAAGCATAGTCAGACGGACTAGTTTTCAACTTGAGCCTCTTAATAAGCTTCGAGTTAATTACATTGTGCGTTGACGCTGAGTCAAACAACATAATCACATCATGATTGGCTACTTGCCCTTTCATTTTAATTAACTCGGGCTCATTGAAAACTATATTCCCCATTGCTGCGGGCTTTGAAAGGATGTTATCAGGTACACCGCTTACTAACTTAGTAACATACACACTTAACAACATAGGTACTAACCTCTGAGAAGGTCCCACCAATTGCATCTGCATATGTTCCGCATTGGGACTCTCCTGCATTTCCGCGTCGCATTCAAATATTATCATGTTGGCCGTGCGACAGTCTTTATTTAGTGGACAATCTTTCCACTGATGTCGTTGAAGGCAGCCGAAGCACAATCCTTATTTTCTAGCTTTCTCCTTTTGCTCAAGGGTCAACGAGGACCAAGCCCGGGCTGCCATTGGAGTTACTTTCCTTTTCACCCCAACGGTGGTACTTGTCTTTGTTGGTCCCTCAACTGGCTTCACCTGCTTGGTTTGGCCACTTGGCTGCAAGACACTTGTCTTTGAAGTCCATTTCCTCTGAAATCCCCCTTTTCTCGGGTACTCATGCTGAGTCCCTGCCTGCACAAACCCACTAGGCCTGCCTCTGGCATCCTCATAGTTCAGGGCTACTGCAATAGATTCATCTAATGTAGTCACATATTTAGCCCGAACTTCCATTTTAATCTTGTCGTTCAGTCCATAGATATAGTCTTTCAACTGAACCGACATAAGGAGAGGGTCTGTTATTTTCATAACACATTCTCTGAACTTGTCAGTGTACTCTACTACCGACAAATTCCTCTGGCGAAGGTTTCTGTAAGCATCCCAAGCTCGGGACTCTTCGTCAGGTGGAAGAAAGTGTTTCTTAAATTCAGCCTTAAACCCTTCCCAGGTGGTAGGGGCAACTTGATCCTTCTCTTGCTTTATCCACCATCTATCCGTTGCCTCAATAAACAGGTGAGTGGTCTCGCGAATTTTCTTTAGATCAGATCTGATTTCACAAATGGCGAAGGCTTCTTCTCACTTGTGTAACCAAACCTCGATCACATCAAAACTGCGCTCGGTCATCCGACCAGCGTACTTCTCCGGTCTATAGTTGGCAATATTAGGTACCTTGACCTTTGCACGTTCTGATGAGTGTATACTAGGCTCTGGCTCTGCTAGAGCTTTGCCCTTATCATTCCTAGATGGTCTAGCCGACAAGGCTTGCACCATTTCATTTTGACTAGCGTTCACTTGAAGCTGTTGGTTCATGATCTGTTGTGAAGCATCTTCTAGTACAGAAATCCTACCCACCAGAGTAGGTGTTGTGCGGTGGGACATTTCTTGCGTAGATCGCGCTCTAGATTCACCAGGATTTACCCTGGAATCGTGTCCCTCTGCCTCCATTCTTTCAAAAAGGAAAATAGTTTTTTTTTTTTCACTTCGAATTCTTTCTGCCGTACAGGAATAAATAGACTGCAAACTAAAATGTTGTATAGAAAGGGAAAAAAATGATGCTCCCTGGAAGCTCCACGTAACGCAGATGTCTCGAATTTATCTCTTCTGCCAAAGCCTTTGCAAGCCTCGAAATTCTGTGCCACTCTTCTGTCTCTCAGACTTGGCAGATTTTATTTGAACCCATGCGATTGACTGAATATCAGAAAGCTATTGTTCTACAGGTAATCATATTCCAAGAACCTCGCCAGATATACGTTTCCCCAGCTAGAGCTGTGCACGTAACCGTACCCACACTCACGGGCTATTTGCGTGACGACATCCAATTCAAAATGTGGCGAAAATGGGTTCCATCCCTCCAACGTTTAGCTCGACAATGGATGTGGATTCATTCTCCACGCTGCCCATTTTTGCACGCAAGGCACAACTTCCGCAACACCTCACAAGGGATCAGGCACATGGGGCTGGTCCCAAGCATCATCCAACAAAGAGAGATTGCCTATAAGCGGATTGTTTAGCTATCGGCAGGGACGTAACACAGGCGATAGCAGCCACTCTTTGCTCTCGTTGGAGACCCTTCTTCTGGTCTCCAAAATTCGTCCTCTCAACTGACAACTGTTACTGTAGATGAACACGCCATCGTTCTCTATCTCAATCTCAAAATAAGCATTTCTGCGTGACTCGCGATACACGCTTCGGGGTTCCTATATTCTCTGTCCTTGCTCTGAATCGTCAAATCAGTTGCACTGCAACAGAAAGCTGAGAGCTTTGTCCGAGAGCCCACGCTAACTGCCCGTCAGCCCATGGATACTTGCATATGCCAACAATTCCAGCCTTGCGCTTCCTTCATACGCGACTCCTCTCCTTCACGCACCACTGTTCCCAGGCTCTACTGTTCGTCCAGCCTGAACACTAACTTGCTCTGATACCAAATGAAACGAACACTTTCTTATCCTTCAACTTTGCATTGATTCACTAGCTAATCCAAAATCACAGGCGCTGGCATCCCAAATATCCACCCAGCCTATCTCGTGGATCCCATCTACAAAAGATACGTAATTCAATTTCTTTTCATACATATCCACAAGCCCTCAGTTCCCTAGATGGTTCCTTCTGCCACATGTCATCATTTTAGACCTTTAACTTGGTACACCATTTACCCCTCTCTTGGGGCACAATTAAAACATTTGCCCCTTGGCATTATTACACATTTAGGTGCACCTAGGCCTTAGCACTCAAAAACCACCTAGTCGATGCCAATACACCCTCACCTAGGACCTTGGCAGCTACTTCCCTTGACCATTTTATTTACGCACATAAAATATTACAAAAGTCGGTCATCTAAGAGAAAATGCCCACCGATCTTTCTGAGGTCATGCTATCTCGGCTAGAGCATAACACAGGCTGATTACCTTCTGGGCTTATAGTGATGCGTTGCTGTTGTCCCTGCCTGTTCCTACCTGCATGGGCAGATCTGCTGTGCTGCTGCTCCTTTGGGCTGCTTCATACCTACTTGCTCCTGAAAGCCCTAAATGTGCATATCAAATACATGCTTCTACTTCAATGTAATGTGAGCTGATTCTCATCTTGCACGAAGTATTGCTTGAATACATGTCATAAAGAGGGGTCAAATGAATGGAAAGTGCACTTTTGATTCAACATTACCCCAGCTTTTCCATTCACTTTTCAAGCCCCTTATGACGACACATGAAGAGACTTAATCCATACGCAGTAAGGGCTACGTGACAAAGAAAATACATCAGAGGTATTGCAAAAGGTAGCAAGTGGACATAATGTTGATGGACCTTCCTAAGTATTTGACCAATGCTATTACTGTTAATCAGAGCTATTAACTTCAACCAGGTTCATCTAAAATCCACTCAGCTAGAAGGGCTGCACCGGACAGAATACAACTGGTATTCACATCCTTTGTCTGCAGACCTTCCAGTTAAAATCCATTGCCCTCCTTGCTATAACCGTGCTGGAAATACCAGGAAAGACCCTAGATTCACGTTTGATTGTCAGCTGGATTCCTTGCACATCTCGCACCCGTCTTGCGTGAAGAGGTGAAGAGAAAACTTTGTGCCGGTTCACAATCATACATTACATGGTTCATTTCCCTGCAGTAGAGCTTGGGCTACATTTGCTCTCATTGGAGAAATGAGGTTTTATGATTCAGACACTCAAAGATCCTTGGTGACATGGATATTACTGCCAGGAAGTGTGCAAAAAAGGCGAGCTTCTTGTTGCAGCATTCATTTTGTGTCTGGAACACATCTGCCTCCAGCTCAGCACATATTGTGAAGTTCGGAATGAGCTTTGCTGCTACCCCTGCACTTGATTTCACTTCTCAATCCACCTGCACCTAGCAGATTCTTAACACCTTTTACTACATTTTTCTGTTTGTCACACCACCCCCTCTGAGGCATACATGTTTGAAATCAGCACATATGCTCCTGCATATGTGTACCCAGGTCAACTAAACGCTGAGCTGTGCATTCCCCTCTCTCCACATCTCCATGTATTTGGCAGGCATGAAGAAAAGTTGTCCATACTTGAGCATCAGGTTGAATTGGCATGCCATAAATCAGGCTCTCAGCCTCATCTAGCTGCCCTGCCCTCCCAAGCAGGTCAATCATACAAGTGTAATGCTCCAGTGTTGGCGCAATGCCATGATCATTCATCATACAGGCAAAAAAAAACTGGCCCTCGTCCACAAGACCAGAATGGCTGCATGCAGAGAGAAGGCAGACAAATGTTATATCATTGGGTTTCAGGCCTGCCTGCTGCATTCTTAGAAAAAGTTGAACGGCTTCCTTGCCATAACCATACTGAGAGTACGAGGCAATCATGGAACTCCAGGACACCACATCAGGATGACGCATCTGGTCAAATACTGAGCGAGCCTGCAACACAGCCCCGCATTTGCCATACATGTTGATAAGGGCACTCCCTATGGCAACATCTGATTCAATCATACTGTCATCGATAAAGGCATGAAGAGCCTTCCCATCTTCCAATGCTGCAGGTATAGAGCAGGCGCTTAATGCATTGAGAAAGGTGATTCTGTTTGGCTCAACTCCTTCCTGCTGCATTTCCTGAAAGATGTGTACAGCCTCCTTGCCATGACCATTTTCAGAAAGAACACCAATCATAACACTCCATGAAATTACATCACGCTGTGACATTCTCTGAAAAACCGATTGTGCCGCATCAAGCGCCTGGCAGCTGCCGTACATGTTGACAAGGGTGTTTCCTACAATCAAATCTGATACAAATCCAGCATCAACAATCCATGCATGAAGTGACTTACCAGCAATGAGATCTGCTGGGCTGGTACATGCATGGAGTACATTAATATACGTAATCCTGTCTGGCTCTAAGCCTTGCTGTTGTAATTTATAGAACACCCTGAAAGCCTCTTTCCCATTTCCATGATTGGAGTGTGCAGCGATCAAAGCATTCCAGGAAATGATGTCACGATTTTGCATATGTTGGAACACTGCACACGCATCCTCTAAAGAACCACAATTGTCATACATATTAACTAGGGCATTCCCTATCACAACATCCACATCAAATCCTCTCTCCACAATAAATCCATGCATTCTTATACCCTCTGCCAGAAGTGTCGGTTTGGCACACGCCCCCAGAATAGAGATAAAGGCGATCTTGTCCAGCGTGACGCCTTGGAGCTGCATTTGATAAAAAAGTTCAAGAGCCTTCGTGCCGTCCCCCTGCTTTGTGTATGCATCGATCATGGCAGTCCACGAAATCACGTCGCGCCGCTCTATACAGTCAAAGACTGTCCGTGCATCCTTTAGTTTGTCATGCTTGCGATACATACATATGAGAAGGTTCCCTAGATACGTGTCGTTTTCCAGCCCACGTTGTAAAATGTGCGAATGGATGCGTTTACCGTCTGGCAAGGCAACGTTACCGTGTAATTGAGATGCAATGCCTGGCCGGTCTAACTGATACAAGTCCTCGTCGGACAAGGCTTTTCGCCTAAAGAACGCTTGCGTTCTTGTAGGATTCTTCGTGCTCCCACTATGCTTTTGTGCTGGGTGCGCATGCCTATGCCTATGCTCCTCCGACACCTGCTCGGCCAAGTTCGTCGAGATGGAACGAGGGTGAGAGACGAGCGGCTGGCCTTGGTGTTCAAAAGAAGATGCAGCATTTTGGGCTTCGGTGAGCGACCTCGAAGTTGGAGGAGGCTGCGAGGAGTTGAAGGCAGAAGAGCGAGTATGGTCCAAACAAGGCAGCAACGTAGCTTGCGATAAAGAACACATGGATGAGACACATGCTCCAAAGTCCACCATGGAGGGGGAACTAGAATTGGGGCCTCTCGGGTGTGTCTACACCTCCACCTGGCACACGTACCGAGACCGTGATACCAACCCCATTTTGCCAAAGGTCCCGCGATACCACACGGTGGAAGATGAATCTCCACCGTCCGATCAAGCACCTTTCAGAGAGGGAATTTAACCTCCTTATGAATAATACAAAATCAGCCCCCATTTCCACACAGACCAATAGAAACCTTCCAAGTGTCATTTTCCAGCCCTTCCCGTGGAGAAAGGGCCAAGGTCGGACTTTCCCGAGAGCAAAGTCCTCGAAAAATGGCGAGCGGTCGGACCCGGAGGAAAGTCCTTCCCTAGCCCTTTCCCCTATACAACGTGGTCACTGCCACCGCACCCTAGCTTTGTGGAAACAAGCCTTGGAGGACGGCCCTTCGGTATGGTGGTTTACACCACCTACCATCATGTTTTATGAAGCAAGTTGCTCACTGGCTTGTCGTTGGCATAGTGGTTGGAGGAGATGGAATGGGCCAATCATGTAGCAGTTGGCCATGGAGTGAAGAGTCTTCGTGTCAAACGTTTTGTGTCAATGTTCGAGCACATCCCTCCTGTTGGGCTAACTAGGACACCAACCCTTCATACCACATTGTGAACGATGGCGAGAGGATGGTGTGAACCCAACCTAACTTGCCATAACCAACCAACAGCATTGAGACCAAACCAAGTGGCTAAAACGTGTCTTGGTTCCCCCGTATGGGGATGCTGTTGGCACTTTCAATTTCAGTTCAACACCCTGGGTGTAGCTCACTTGTTGGTATGTTAACCAAATGAGATGTTGGTAAAGGCGATAAGTTTGTATACCCTTTAAACTAGGGAATTACTGCCACCTTCCAAGGTTTTTCTTTTAACATTCAATTAAAAAGCTAGGATTCTCAAGCTTCTTCAATTTTAGTTCAACGCTGAAACTACGAGGTGCTATGTCATGGCTGCATAGTAATGCTTGGACATAGATGGCACTAATTTTAAGGATGATTTGAAAAAAGGGGGACGTATATATAAACATACATACATGCATGCATGCATGCATGCAGATGTATGTATGTATTGTATGTATGTATGTGTATATGTAATAACAAGCATTTAACAAACCAAGTCTAGATAAGAAGCCGAACCTCCCATCGCACAAAAAGAAAGCCATAGACCGCTAAAAACCTGCCCCAAAATCTACGCCACCTCTCCCCCAATGAGCCATGACATATTCTAGCTTGCATGCCAGAGTCAAGAGGTCTTGACTCCTCATAGTGAGGCCTTTTTGCAGCCACAGTGCCAACGCCACCATGGTGCAATCCATAACTTGAAGTGTGTGGTGCTTTCTACCAACTTGGTTTTGTTGTTCTTGATTCTCTTCTCTCTGCGAGTGTGCTTTCATATCTCTCTGTCTATACGTATTTGTCCCTAAGATTACTCTGTTTTAGACATACCAAATTGAGCATACAGTTTGGCATCAAAGGGTTTGCCAAACCAAGAGCCAACTTGATAGCCTTTTGAACCTTATGCAAAGCAGTTCTAGCCACTGGTTATGAGCAAAATAAATAAGTGATTCTCTTCTGATGTCACATACACGAGGTGCATGGGCTAACCCTTAGGAACCTAGAAAGCTTTTCTCAAATAGGAAGAAACTAGAACAACACCTTCTAAAGAAAAAAACTTAAGCTCTAAAGTAGTTGGTGGTTTCTAAATTCTGGCTACCCTTGCTCTCCCCACTTTTCATATGCCAAGCATTTGAAAGAATGGGGGAGAGTGGTTTGAATGAGAGGACCTGATAGATCTGAGTTGATTTCATCAAGCATGCCCTAGTGCCCTGAGGAAGAAAACCATCCTTTGAGCAAGAGCGTTGCCTAAGAAGGCTATTGGTGGGCCAATCTAACTCTGCTACCTGGTAAACAATATTAAGAGAGCTATGTTAGAATGAGATAGCTTGAAGTGATCTTTGAGTTCCTCCAATGTTGCCTTCGTAGATAGTCCAAGAATGCAAGTTAAATAATGGGGAAAATAGGATGAGGTGGCAAGAATCATTGTGCCAACCCTCCACTTGTCTTCCTAGATGATTGAACGTATTATAAAATTGGGAAGAGACCAGGGGAGTATCTTAGACTTGGGATATGGGAATTAATATAGGTGGAAAAATGAGGCCAAGGGTTGTCGAACACAATTGAGAGTGCGTAACCGCCTAGCCCACATGGGAGACTTTTCCACACACACCATGCATGTGGGAGGATGCATTTATTGGGAGAGACCCCCTCTCTTGGCTATAAAAGGAGGGGGCTATTCCTTGATGGGACACGTGTTGAGAGTTCACGCTCAACATCATGTGATCATGTGTGCATAGCACCATCACGTGATCATATGTGCATAACACTAACCTTATAGAGTGCTATAAAGAAAAGGGTTAGATCCCCTAATCCTAACCCTAAATGGGTTTGTATATATTCTATTTTTCCAACTAAATCTAGTGTACAGTTAGTCATTTGTGGTGTGCTCTCTAGCTGTGCCCTCTCTCCTC
This sequence comes from Dipteris shenzhenensis, assembly GCF_047967505.1. Taxonomy (NCBI): domain Eukaryota; kingdom Viridiplantae; phylum Streptophyta; class Polypodiopsida; order Gleicheniales; family Dipteridaceae; genus Dipteris; species Dipteris shenzhenensis. The sequence continues at coordinate 21,720,492 of NC_141600.1, forward strand.
ATCTCCACTCTTCTCCTTTCCCCTCTTCATATTTTGTCATGGTGTCAGAGATCCCTTGCCTTCCGCTGAGGCATTGTGATCCTTGAGAAAGTGAGAGAGATTGAAAGATTGAGAGAGTTCTCGAGTGTTCTTCGTGAGAGTCCACTTCCATTGAGAGAACTTCTTCTTTGATAGAGAAATTCCGTCCATTTGAGAGGAATTTCCGTCCATTCATTTTGTGAGAGTTTCATTGAGAGATTCATTCTCTCTATTCCGTTCATTCTTTTGTGAGAGTGAGTAGTTCTTCTTGTGAGAGATTTGTGAGTTTGTTCTTCTACTCTACCTTTCGAGAGAGAGTGAGATTGAATCCTCAAGTATATTGTATTGAGAGAGAGAGAGATTTTCTATTCTGAGATCTTTTGTGAGATCTGTTTTAAAAACACCTAGCTACAAGGAAAGGCAGCTCCTATCTCCTACAATCCTCGACTTCTACACAGTCTCCAAAACGCCTCTAAAACTTCAAGTAAGGCTTCATCAATGTCCACCTCTGACATCCAACGAAGGCAAAGCTCCACTGCAGACCCAAACGACCTGCATATGAGCTTTGAGCTCTCGCCCAGCATGCGCAACCAGCACTACAACCTCCAACGTCGACTCACAGGAAAAGCCAATGCTCTTGATCTCGGGTGGTGCATCTACAGCCACGAGCTGTAGCTCTCTACAAGCGAGCTCCTACACTGCGCAAGGTAGTCTCCTCCATCGAGATCTCCAATAGCCAATGACCTTTCAACGAACTGCCATCACCAGTTTACACAAAGCCAAGCAAAGCTCCCGGCTCCAATGTCGCTTGGCTCCTCCCGGCTCCAACGTTGCCTGGCTCCTCATAGCTCTTGCAACCCAACTTGCTGTGGCGCTCCAGTCTCTACACGCCAACGAATCTATTCCAAGCTCCAACAGAGCTCACGTAGCACGCAACAAAGGCTCACCCCACAGTCAAAAAGGTAGTGGGGACAGCGCCAGTGCTAGCACCGACGGCTCTTCCCCGGACAACGCCAGGCCTTCAGCCTTTCCACCGATGCTCTACATCGCAAAGCCAGCAAGCAAGCAATGCCAACAAAACTTCTAGCTCCTCCATACGAGCTACTTCTGCACGCGTCCACAGATGACTCGCCACGACCATTTCTTGACTCCTACAAACTGACAACTAAGTGGCCTCTTCAACAGATCAATGGAGACGACGGCGGAATCTCAAATATTTCGTCAAAATCCGAAAGATTCCGATGAACCATGATATGACACGTGGCCACCCTATCCGAGGGTAACCGCTCAACTCAAGAGTGGTCAACGATTTGACACGTGGCAGATTATCTGCCATGTCAGCAAGCGTGCTTATTTGCCACATTAGCAACCTCCTGCACTTGCCATGTCACCTTATCTGACACGTCAGTAGCCTCGTGAGGCTACCATGTCACCCCTGCCAGCTCAACTGCCACATCACCTACCACATCATCAAAGTTATGTCATCAGTGACACATCATTTGCCACATCACTAGTGACATGTCACTTGCCACATCACCTGCTACATCATCACGGACACATCATCATTGCCACATCACCTTACTGACATCCTCAGCAGTGCCACCTCAGCAGTGCCACCTCAATTGTCCCCAGTTAGCACTGACCTCTCCAGGCACACACAGTGCTCCTCAGTCACTTCATGTGACCACTCCTGCCACCTCAGCACAGGGCTTCACTGGCACACCTCTTGCTAGGCATAGTGCCACATCATCACTGCATGTGACCCACAGTGACACATCATCATTGAGCACATTTGCACTCCTTTTGCCCCTCCACATAGATCAAGTCGTGTCTCTTGATCCAGGAAGAATTTGAGGGCGCTCCAAAAGGAAAGTCGCTCATTTTTTCGTGCTCTACGTGCTCATCACATCACGTGCACATTTCGGCGCAAGTTACACTCACATTTTAGCCTCGCCGACAAAACCACTTCCTTCACACACATTTGCCTCTACATCAACGCATCTGACCTAGCACTTAAAAAGAACAAAAGAAAAGGAATTATTTGTTGTTCTTTCATCGATCGACGGTTAGTATAGATCTAGATCAGAGTAGACTAGATCGCCATAGAGGTGATGGGATATCTCAAGGTGTATGCCCCAGGCACACCTTGGGTTCTATGTGTGTGTGCTAGAGGCACAGTTAGGTGCCCATAAGCACTGTTAGGTGGTGGTAGATGCCACATAGGATGATTGAGAGATTCTCGGAGCTGATTGAGGAGATGATTGTGGAGCTTGGTGGCTCATGTAGAGGTGCCTACATATGGACCTCACCCTTCTTCATTCTATATGCATTCTCTCATTTCGTGTTTAGCTTCATGCTTTCCTTTCACTTCTTCAACATGGTATCAGAGCACTATGATCCTCCTTGAGCCCATTTATGTCATGTCATCTTCTTCTTCTTCTTCTTCTTCTTCACCTTCCTCTCCATTTTGCCCCATTCTGCCCAACCACTTGGAGGGCTGAATTCTCCTCCTACAGGCGACCTCTTCTAGAGTTCTTCTGGCTGGGGAGACCCTTCATATAGGTGACCTTGCATGTCAGAGCAATTAGGGAATGGTGGCCTCAGACCCGCGCAACAATCGCTTTCTTCTTGATGCCATTTCATGCAATACGACTTGTTGGAGCAACCATTTCGAAATTCCTCTAAGCCACGCTTGCACAACAATATGAGCTAGCCCCTGTCCAAATTTGAAGTGAAATGGTCCACCAAGGAGGGAGAAAACACAAAAAAACCAGTCGACAATCAAGCTCCTGGCTATGGCGACGTGACGCGGCATTTCGCCTTTCCTCTTCAGTGGCTCTTCTCTGGTATACCAGATTTATTTCTACCTCAAAAGCCCTCTTTTCTTTGCCTTGAAGAGTGAGATACAAGCCCTCTGAGAGTGCTCTCAACGGAAGCAAGAATGAAAGAAGGAGATAGAGAAACAGAGACAGAGAGACACACAAGTTTTGGTGGGTGCAGAACCACCCTAATCTTCTTTTTCATTCATTTATATATGTGTTTGAGTATTGTACATAACTGGGGTAAAGGCACAGTGACCTTTAACCCCCACAACCTCCCACTTAAATGACAATGTGCCTTTAAGGGAGAACAACCAGTGAGCATACTATCCACTGCCCATCAATACACGACAATACTCAAACCGCTGACTAGGTAGACTCTTTGTCAGCATATCTGCAGGGTTATCATCTATATGAACCTTGACAAGCTCTATGCGCTTGTCCTCAAGTACCTCCCTAATGATAAGGTACCTGACCTCAATGTGTTTGGTCTTTGCATGAAAGACCGGATTCCGTGCTAGCTGAATAGCACTCATGGAATCACTATGCAATGTCGGTACACCTGTATGAATCCCCAAATCTCCCACTAGCTGATCAAGCCATATAGCCTCCTTGCAACCCTCTGTGGCTGCAACATACTCAGCCTCTATGGTAGACAAAGCAACGCACTTCTGTGCACGAGACATCCACGACACTGCACCACCTGCAAAGGTGAACACATAACCAGAAGTGGATCTCCTACTATCCACATGCCCTGCATAGTCTAAATCTGTGTACCCAAGTACACGCATGTCTCCTTTACCAAAGCAAATGCACATCTCCTTGGTACCCTTCATGTACCTCATGATGCACTTAACTGCCTCCCAATGCCTCTTTCCTGGATTAGCCATATACCGGCTAACAACTCCCACTGCAAATGCAATGTCTGGTCTAGTAGCTATCATAGCATACATAAGACTCCCAACTGTTGATGCATAAGGAACCTTGGCCATCATGGCCCTCTCCTCATCTGATTTGGGACTATCTGTATGACTCAGTTTCACATATGGAGGCAATGGAGTACTCACTGCCTTCCCCCCCTCCATATTGAAACGTTGCAATACTTTTGTAACATACTCTTTTTGTGAAAGCCAAAGGAGTTTCCTACTCCGATCACGCGTGATGCGCATACCAAGAATATGACCTGCAAGTCCCAAATCCTTCATATCAAAGGCCTCATGCAACTTGGCCTTTAATGCATCTAGCTCATAAGTATTCTTGCTAGCCAATAGCATATCATCCACATATAGTGCCAAGATTATCAGGCTATTATCCTTAGCCCTTTTAGTGTAGAGGCAGTGATCAATTTCACTCCTTCTAAAACCCTGGGACCGAATGAAAGCATCAAACTTCTGATACCATTCTCTAGGTGCTTGCTTAAGACCATAGAGACTCTTCTTCAGCTTGCAAACTAAATGCTCTTTGCCCTTTTCTTCAAAGCCTTCCGGCTGCACCATGTAAATTTCCTCATGCAAATCCCCATGCAAGAAAGCTGTCTTGACATCCATTTGCATAAGCTCCATATCCTCTGATGCCACTAGTCCAAGCATGCATCTAAGTGTGGTCATCTTCACAACTGGAGAGAATATCTCATCAAAGTCCACACCCTTCTCTTGCTTGAACCCTTTAGCAACCAAACGGGCCTTGTACCTAGGCACATCATCACCTGTGACCTTCATTTTGTAGACCCATTTACATGGCAATGCTTTCTTTCCATGTGGCAAAGAAACCAAGTCCCAAGTCTTATTCTTCATAAGTGTCTGATTGCATAGCATACTCCCACTTGCGTTGATCCTTACGCATCATAGCCTCTCTGTAGCAAGAAGGCTCCCCGCAATCAGTAAGCATCACATAGTCTACCCCTGGAACAAACCTATCAGGTGGTCTAGACACTCTAGATGATCTTCTCAAGGGCATTTCAGCTTGCTGTCCCACTTGCATATCAGCCACATATGGCTCATCATTTCCACCAATAGATGATCCATCATCTACCCTTGATTGTATACCTATGGGAGTACTTGGTGGTACCATTTCTTGCACATTTGATGCATGGACAGCCTGCTGTCTATCAACATAGGTAGGTGGATTCACATCCTGGAAAGTGATTCTCCTCATTTCCACATCCCTCATGGGTGCCTTATGCATCTTCTTCTCATTGAAGACCACATCATGGCTGCGTATGATCTTCTTTGCTTCTGGATCCCAGAGACGATAGCCCATCTCTTCACTTTCACCATAACCTAGAAAGATGCATTTCCTAGACTTAGGATCTAGCTTCTTTCGAAGCTCTTTTGGCACATGTGCATATGCCTCACACCCAAAATATACGCAAATGAGAGTAAGAGGGCTTCTTTCCACTCCATGCCTCTTCAGGAATACCACCATCCAAACTCTTACTAGGTGATCTATTGATCACATGCACTGCAGTCTTCATTGCCTCAGCCCAAAAACCACCAGAAAGACTTGCATTGGAAAGCATGCATTGTAACCTTTCTTGAATGGTACGGTTCATCTTTTCTGCAACTGGATTTTGCTCTGGAGTACGAGGGGATGTGAGCTCCCTCTTAATCCCACGTGTATCACAGAAATGCTGAAAGTCATGAGAGAGATACTCTCCACCATTGTCAGTCCGTAGGCATTTAAGCGTTCTACCTGACTGATTCTCAACCAAGGCCAGCCATTTCTGAAATACCTGGAACACATCACTCTTCCGAGCTATAGCATAAGCCCACACTTTCCTAGTTGCATCATCAATGAATGTCACATAGTATTCAGCCCCACCCAATGACCGTGTAGGCATGGGACCACATACATCTGAATGCACCAAATCAAGCATTTCAAACTCTTTCTTTCCCCTTCTTTTATGGGCTGATTTAGTCTGCTTCCCATAGAGACAATGCTCACAAAATTCAAAATCAGAGAAACTCAAATGTGGTACATAACCCAAACGGCATAAGAGTTTCATTCCATTCTGGCTCATGTGCCCCAACCTGCAATGCCACAAAGAAGTGCTTGGCTGCTCGGTTATTGCAACAACATGATCAAATACCCCTGATACATGTAAGGGATACAAAGTCCCACACTTGGCACCCCTGGCCAAAAGCATAGAGCCCTTTTGAATTTTCCAACTCTGAAAGCCAAAAGTGGTGTGAAAACCAGCATCATCTAGCTGACCCACTGAAATAAGACTCTTGGTCAACTTAGGCACATGTCTCACATGTTTCAAAACAAATGCAGACCCATTTGCAAAAGAAAACTTTATGTCACCTGCTCCCACTATGTCACATGCATAGTCATTTCCAAGATGCACACAACCTGTCTTTCCACTATCATAAGTGGAGAACCATTCCCTATGGGGAGTAACATGGAATGAAGCACCAGAATCCAAAATCCAATCCTGGGAATATGCATCATCTGAAGTGGTAAGCAACTCTGCAGATAAACTAGACATGAAGAGAACGTCATTGTCACTATCATGTGTGACTGCATTGATCTCCTCGATCTTCACTTTTCCTTTGTCCTCCCTTGGACTCTCTTCCTTTTGATTTGCACCCCAATTTGCATTCTTTTTCTTATCCCTTTGCTCTCTTTTTAGCTTGTAGCAATCCTTTTTCATATGGCCCTTCTTGCCACAATGGTAACACTCAATGTTCCGTGCCCTGGATTTGCTACGAGACTTCCCTCTTTCTTGGGACTTCCCCCTGAACTGTGATCTGCCCCTTTGCACATTTAAGGCTGCATCCTGCTTGTTGCCATCCATAGACTTCCGTCTAATCTCCTCGGCCAACAAGCTACCCACAACATCATCAAATTTCAGTACTCCACCAGGTGTAGAGTTACTGACAGCTGTACGGAAGGTATCCCATGAGGATGGCAATGAACATAAGAGAAATATTGCCTTAGTCTCCGCATCAAAATTCATTTTCTGAGCCTGAAGCTGGCTGAAAATAATATTGAATTCATTCAAGTGAGAAGCAATGGAGACCCCTTCCTTCATCTGCAGCTCAAACAACCTCTTCATGAGGTAAACTTTATTAGAGGCAGTTTCCTTCTCATAAGTGGCACACAGTTTCTTCCACAAATCTTCAGTAGTCTGCTCATTTACTACTGTGAAATAAACTGACTCTGCAAGATGAAGTCTAATAGTAGACTTTGCTAATGCATCCAACTCATTCCAATCATCCTCAGACATATCCGCAGGCTTAGCTTCAATACCTGCCAAGGGTTTAATCTGCTTCTTTTGAATAAGCACATCCCTTATTTGTTCTTTCCACAAAGAAAATTTTGTCCCATCAAACTTTTTAATGCTGAAAAACTGCTTTTCAGACATGGAAGAGGATGCCATGATGCAAATAAAGCAAAATCCCAAATGCTAGTGCTTGCAAGAGAGAATCACACCAAATACCAGGTGCACCCAAATGTGTATGCCACAATAGAGTGAAATATCACCAAAACTCAAAACTCAAAGCATCTGACTCATGTGCATATACTATGCATCCATATGAGCAAATCTGGCCCAAAAGAAAATGCCAATAAGTGCCAAATGACTCAAGCATAAACACCGTCCACTGGCATATGCATCAATTATATCTCATCCAAGAGAGCATAGCACTATCAGTGCATCACCAACAATGTGTCAAAGATGTCCCTCAGCATAAAATAGCATCCATGTGCAAAGCGTCCATAAAAAATACCATCCCACAAGGCAATTTGGGCCTATCAACACATCCAACAAGGACCGCAATGCATCCAAATGGCCTATAAATCATCCATTGCAACCCAATGCATACCACGAATGAGCGCACACTGCTCAAACTGCAACCAGAGTGATCTGCATAAGGTATGCTCAAGAAATCATAGTCCCACGGAAATGAGCGCTACTGAAAATAGAACCTGAGATGCTTCAAAACATGGGCGCCATTGCATAATCGGACTCAGCAAGAAAATCTGCAAATATCTCTCTTCTGCAGAACTCCAAAATCCCAACCGATGAGTGAGAAATGGGAGTCAACACTTATCCATTGCCATGTGGCATAAATCTAAGGTTTCAAAACCTTAGTATGAAAAATGCATAACAGAGAGACGAAATCGAATACACAGAGATTTATAACTCTAAAAATCCTTCACCGAATCGCGCAAGAACTGATAGGTAGGGGTTTTTGGGCGTCTGGAACGCAATGGGACAGACGGTTTTGGAAACCGTGGTCTCAATCACTGGGTTCAACACATGGACTGAAAAACGTTTTTTGAAACAGAGCTATCTGTAAACTCCACTGGAGTGCAAATGATGAGCAACATAGAAGTTTTAGGACCTCCTGAGTCCACTGGAACTGACAGATCTGCAAATGGTTGCTCCAAACTTGAGTTCCAATACCCGGGCAAAAAACGCAGGAATTGACACAGTGACTTAGAAATCCAATGAAATGATCCCAGATTCAGGAATGAAGGTGTTTCCAGGCTCCTGAAATAATGTGGACACCAAAAGCAAGCAATAGTTGCCTCTACAAGTCAATACAGAGTCTCTGTCATCGAACGGAACAGGAAAAAGCTCAAAAAATGACTTTTTCTTTGAAAGCTCTTAACAGGCTCTCAAAACCACTTCGCAAAGCCAAAGTGACTTTTCCAAAGGTCTCTGCACACTCGGATGTAAGTAAAGTCACCCACAAAGCTTCCCACAGAGCTTCTCCTTCCTCCCACAGAGCTGCTGAGCTTCCAAGCATTCACGCACGCTCAGCTAGATCACCCGGGCTCTGATACCAGTTGAGAGTGCTCTCAACGGAAGCAAGAACGGAAGAAGGAGAGAGAGAAACAGAGACAGAGAGACACACAAGTTTTGGTGGGTGCAGAACCACCCTAATCTTCTTTTTCATTCATTTATATATGTGTTTGAGTATTGTACATAACTGGGGTAAAGGCACAGTGACCTTTAACCCCCACACCCTCCAAGATCAGGCCTTTGTTTTGGACAGTTTTGACAGTGTTGTGAATTTGGTGCTACATTAGATGGTACTTTGGCATTTTTGATATTTTAAAATATTAAATAGCATCAGTACAATTGTGGCTACAACTTTCCTTTAGGTTGCTATACTTGGATTTGCTTGGAATACTTTCATTTAGCCACCTCTATGAAGCATGCAAGTTGAAGTATCATTTTCATTATGATTTTTATTATGGAATTTGGTTACAAGTCTTTGCTACATCAAATGCTTATGCTTTGAAGCTTTTCAGCTTTTTCTAGCCTTGTAAGAGAGTAGACACTACCCATTTTGGGTTAGACCCTCTCATGGCTACCTTCTTGAATATTGATAAGTTCAATGGTAAAGGCTTTCACACATGGCAGATGAAAGTTAAGTTTGCATTGATGAGGCAAAACCTCTGGGAGCTTGTCAAACCTGCTTCAACTTCTTCTTCAACATCCTCTAATGTTGGAGAATCCTCAGCTCCTACACACCCAGCATGAGACCCTGCTAGAGAGGAGAAAGCCTATGGCATTATTGCTCTTGGCTTAGGAGATGACTATATTCATCACATTTCTGATCTGGAGTCTCCTTCTGAAGCTTGGCAAAAGCTTGATATTCTTTTTGGTGCTAGCTCTCACATATTAAAATTGTCACTTAAGATTGCTTTCTTTGAATTGAAGATGGCTAGTGGCACTCCCTTGGCTGCCCATGTCAATCACATGCGGAGTCTCATGACTCAACTTGCTTCTATCAACTCTCCACTCACTACAGATGATGCAATGGCAATATTGCTCAAAATTATGCTTGAAGATTATGATCATGTTGTTACCACATTGAAAAATCTTCCTAATCCTACTCTTGAAGGTCTTATTACTACCCTTCAAGAAGAAGAAAGGCACAAGGAACTCTGGAGAGGCAATGACATAGCCTATGCTATAAAAACTCAAATGGGCAAGTTTCAACCTTGCAAACATTGTGGGAAGACTAATCACCTCTCAAAAGAATGCTTCAAGATCAATCCTTGCAAATATTGTGGCAAAAACAATCACTATGAAAAGTTTTGTAAGGCCAAAAAGGAAGCAACTACAAAACCAGAAACTGCCAATTTACTTTCAATTGATGTGCCTCCACAAGATGAGGCCTCCTATGATGATTATGCTTTTTGAACTAGCTCCACATATGCTCCAGATCTCTCTTTTATGTGAGTCAAGGTACTCTACCTGGATAGTCCTCCAAAATGAATGGAATAAACTATTGTAAACACCTTTGGTCACCATATGATGTAGGCCATGTGTATGTGTTTAGCTCCATGGTACCTCCTGCAGACATTGTGTGCATGTACATGCAAGGGAGATAACCATTGGAGGGTCTTATGTATCCCTTTGTTTGACTTCACACCCTTGGGAACCCTTGCTAGCATGAGATCCTAGCCATAGATTTATCCTTGACCACCATGAGATGGCTTGAGACACTATGTGACTAGATGTATCCCTCACATAGCCTGAGGCATTCCCTTGAGGGGGGTTTTGATGGGATATCTCAAGGTGTATGCCCCAAGCACACCTTGGGTTCTATGTGTGTGTGCTAGAGGCACAATTAGGTGCCCATAAGCACTATTAGGTGGTGGTAGATGACACATAGGATGATTGAGAGATTCTAGGAGCTAATTGAGGAGATGATTATGGAGTTTGGTGGCTCATGTAGAGGTGCCTACATATGGACCTCACCCTTCTTCATTCTATATGCATTCTCTCATTTCGTGTTTAGCTTCATGCTAAGAGGGGACACTTTGAATTTCCCCAAGTTGCCAATCTAAGCCATGCTTGAAATTCCTGACTAGTACCTACTCGGAGTCAGTCCATATGCTCACATATGGTTTCACATCATTACATTACCTGAAACCTTACGTTCATCAGTTCAGTGAGCAGACTTCAGAGTTCAGAGGCATTGCAGATTATTTCAGTGGGCAGATATCATTTGATTTCACACACACATGCCACCATTGTAAAGCCTATTCGGCTATCTCACAGCATCGTGCACATCATTTCAGCCTTGTAAAGCCTCTTGGCTATTCTCGGCATCATTGCCACAAGCCTTGTAATACAGATCAGATTTTATATATTTCAGTTCTATCTTCACCGAAAACAATTCAGAGATTTCACTTGGCATAGTTAGTGTATTTGCAGTTGATTCATACAGAGATTTTCATGACACTTTTGAGTACATTTCTTGCACCATGTCTACAACTGCAACCTCAATCTGGAGGCATCTACTAAGTTAAACAACTCCAATTATGGTACATGGAAATATTGAATGGAGACCATTCTTGTACTTCATGACAAATGGGAGTATGTCGATGGGTCTACACCTTGACAACTAGACAATCCAGCCACCAATAGCTATACTCCATCTGTTGTCACGGCAGCAACAACAGGATCTACAATGGCATATACAGCTACACAAATAGTTTCCACACCAATAGCAGATCCTGCCATTACCCGAGCTCAGGCAGAATGGGATAAAAAAGACAACTATGCCTGTCACTTGATCAAGTAGAATGTGCAAGATGTCATGCTAGGAAAGCTCAACACAGTCAAGACATCAAAAGAAGCATGGGATATATTCGCAACTCTCTAGAGTCCAAGAACACATCCAGGATTCTCACCCTGAGAAACCAGATCAACCAGAGTTTTCGCACTAGCAGTGAAACCGGTCATGCTTATGTACTCCACATAAAAGACTACAACAATCAACTTGTAGTAGCAGGAGAGACTATCAACCCCGCAGAAATGGTTCAAGTCATTCTAAATGGACTAGGAGAGGGATACGAGAATCTAGTCCAGAGTATTGCCATCCAATGACAAATTTCGACACTAAAAGAACTTCAGTCAGTTTTACTTGGTGAAGAACTCAGAACTCAGGCCATTCAAGCATGTAAAGGTCATTCTAATGATTAGGCATTCACAGCTTCAGACAAAAGCAAAGGCAAAGGCAAAGGCAGAGGTAGATCATATAAGAAAAGTGGTCATAATCAGAAACAAAATCAAAGTTAGCATCAACATCAGCATCAGCACAATCCTTAGCAACATCAAAATCAGCAGAAGAAATCATTCCAATCGAGGAAGATTACAAGGATGAGGGAATGCATCCACTAATGTGTTAAACATCTAGTGCAACTACTGTCACAAGTTTGGACACTGTGAAAGAGATTGACGCAAGAAGAAGTCCAAGGCAGTTAAAGCAGTAACCGAGGGAATTCCCGAGGCATAGGAAATCATCATGGTGGACATTCTAGTCATAGTCATTTTGCAAATGAACATGGAAATATGTTTCTTGCAAGCGAGGAGTTGCATCAGACTGATACAGTGTATCTAGACACTGATTTCAATCCCAAAGAGGATTATAGCTATCAAGTCGACCAAGTGGAACAGGATCCTTGGTACATCGACAGCGGTGCATCATCTCATATGACAAATCATTAGGAATGGTTCACAGAAATGAAACCATTAGAAGGATAGAAAAATATCATCTACACAACAGACAATACACCAAATCTAGTTCAAGGGATAGGCGTTATCCCTATGAACAATTTCACTGGTATGAAAGGATTAGTGAAACATGTGCTCTATGTTTCGAAGCTCAGCAAGAACCTTTTGTCAGTAGGACAAATGACGGAACACAGTTACAAAGTCATCTTCCACGGTGATGACTGCACTATCAAGGACAAATCCAAAAGATGTCAACTAGTAGCAAAAGGTGTCAAGGAAGGATGCTTATACAGAATGCTAGCTATAGTACCAGATAAGCATGCCATGTCAACTCAACCACAACAGATTCCACTATCTGCAAAATGGCACAAGAGATATGGTCATGTCAACTTCAAGTACTTGTTAGATCTCAGGAATCAAAATATGGCAATTGGGATTCCGAAGCTACAGTTTCTTGGAAAAATTTGTGAAGCATACTGCTTCGGCAAACAAAAGCAAACCAACTTTGTCAGAAGTACCTCTCGTGCATGAGGTATTCTTGATTTGATACATACAGATGTATGGGGTTATGCCCAGACCCGTAGCATTAATAGTTCACTTTATTACTTGACTTTCATCGACGACTATAGCAGATATTGTTGGGTCTACTTTTTGAAAGAGAAATCTGAAGTGTTTTCCAGATTTCAAGAATTTAAAGCCATGGTAGAAAACCAAACAGGAAGAAAGATCAAGGTCATGAGATTAGATAGAGGAGGTGAATACATGTCTTCATCATTCATGAACTTTTGCAGAAATCATGGCATTCAAAGACAATTCACATGTGTAGATACTCCTCAGCAGAATGCAAGAGCTGAAAGGAAGAATAGGACTTTAGCAGACAGTGCTAGAGCAATGGTTAGTGAAAAGCATATTCCAAATTAGTATTGGGCAGAAGCAATAGCTACATCAAATTACTTGCTTAATCGGCTTCCTACCAAACCGATATAGGGTATGACTCCTTATGAAGCATTCACTGGACACAAGCCACACGTTGGGCATCTCCGCATATTTGGTTGCATAGCATATGCCCACATACATGATGATCATCGCAGGAAATTGGATGCAAAGTCATGCAAATGCATCATGGTTGGCTACAATGAAGAAAGAAAAGCATACAAATTGCATGATCCCATCAACCACAAGGTCATTATCTCCAGAGATGTAATCTTTGATGAGGAATCAGAATGGAAAACCTCACCTACATAGGAGATAGAAGCATCGAATTCACAGTCATCTATAGAACAGGTTGATGAAGAAGAGCAAGAATTGCCAGCAACACCCCAAGCAGAGCCACAGCAGCTCAGATGGTCTACTAGGGAAAGCAGACCTCCAGCGAGACCTCTAGCCAGATTGACATATGCTCAGAAAGGCAAAGCAATTCATGTTGAAACCAACAATTATGCTCTTATGACTACCATCATGGCTACAGAAGAGCTAGTGTACTTCAAAGATGCAGTAGACAAGCCAAAATGGCAAATTGCTATGAATGAAAAAATGGATGCTTTGTAGAAGAATAATACTTGGGAATTATGCGACCTTCCACCAGGAAAGAAGGCCATAGCAAACAAATGGGTATACAAAGTGAAGTACAATCTAGATGGTAGTATTCAGAGATACAAAGCCAGACTAGTTGCAAAAGGATTTGCACAACAATATGGCCAGGACTATGACGAGACTTATGCTCCAGTAGCAAAGATGGATTCCATATAGTTCTTGATATCACTAGCGACACTCAGTAGATGGAATGTGTATCAGCTGTGAAGATAGTGGGAGAGAGGGAAGGAGTCTCACTTGTGGCTTTCTCACATGCACAATGGGGGAATACACACAAAGGTGGAGGCTGAAAACAGTTTTCCTCTTCTTAGTTGTGAAAGCCAAAAGAACTCTAGTAAAAAGAAATAGAAGAACCCTATATGTGGGTCTCAAACCAAACTCAACTAACTAAGGTGGCTTACTAACTGAGCCACAAACTAGAGTAGATAAGGATAGCTGTCATCTAGCTATTATTTGTGGGCGGTGTACCAACCGCATCTCTAGCTAACAAGTCGGTGACATAAATACACAACGGTCACCCTGGCATATCGCGAGTGGAGCTCAATATCTCAACACTCCCCCTCGAGCTCAATCCCAATTCCTGCACACCAAGCAGGTCTCTGAACTTGCGGAGCTTCTCTATGCCCAATGCTTTCGTGAATATGTCAGCTACCTAATCCTCTGTGCTGACATAAACTAGATCAATAAGACCTAGTAAAACCTTCTCCCGCACATAGTGATAATGCACCTCAATGATCTTTGTTCTAGCATGAAAGACTGGGTTCTTTGCCAAGTGTATGCTGCTCATGTTGTCACAATAAATGACAACTGGCCCATTTGTAGACTGATGCATATCATAGAGTAGCTTATGCAACCAAGCTACCTCACATGCAGCCATTGCTGCACCCTTGTACTCAGCCTCTGTGCTCGACAAGGCAACTGTAGGCTATTTCTTGCTGCTCCAAGTGACTGTAGCACTCCCAAAAGAGAACAGATATCCACTGGTAGATCATCTATCAGAATTACTACCAGCCCAATCAGCATCAGTGTATCCATGCAACTGTATTTGAACCCCAGCCTCATAAAATAGTCCATACTGCAATGTGGACTTCACATACCTGAGTATGCGTCTAGCTACATCCAAATGTGGTTTCCTTGGAGCCTGCATAAACTGACTTACCAACCCAACAACATAGCTCAAATCTGGCCTGGTAATAGTCATGTAAATCAAACTTCCTACTATGCGTCTGTACATAGTAGGGTCTTCCAGAAGCTCACCTACATCTGCGCTCAGCTTCACATTCTGCTCCAAAGGAACTGAAATAGGCTTACAGCCTGTCATCCCATATTTGGACAGCATGTCCAATCCATAATGCCTCTGCAAGAGCTGTATCCCACTTGGTGATCTAATCGCCTCAATGCCCAAGAAATAACGCAGCTCTCCCAAATCCTTCATCTCAAACTTCTGCCTCAATAGCATTTTCACATGAAGGATATCTTCATCACTATCACCTGTGATGATCAAATCATCAACATAAATGACAAGCAGCATAATCCCTTTCTCTGTTTTTCTCACATAGAGTGAGAAATCTGCCTTGGAAATCTGAAAGCCAATAGTGACAAGATACTGTCCTATCTTGTCAGACCATGCTCTAGGTGCTTGCTTCAAGCCATACAAGGCTTTCTTCAACCTGCAAACAAACTCAAGATGAATAGCATGAACATAACTTGCTGGCTGCTCCATAAAGACCTCTTCTTGCAAATCACCATGCAAGAAGGCATTCTTTACATCCATCTGATGTAAAGACCATCCCTTTGATGCAGCCATAGCAATGGCTGCTCTTACGGTTGCCATCCTTGCAACCGGGCTGAAAGTTTCTTCATAATCAATGCCATATGTCTGTGCATACCCCTTGACAACTAATCTTACCTTGTATCTATTCACAGAACCATCTACATTGTGCTTGATCTTATAAACCCACTTACAGCCAATTGCATTCTTGTCTTTAGGTAAAGGCACCAATTCCCATGTAGCATTAGCATCCAAGGCATCCATTTCTTCATCCATGGCTTTCTCCCATTTTTCATTTCCCATGGCTTGCTCAAAAGAAGTGGGTTTTGGTTCCTCTATCACTTTGACCATATAGGCATAGTGAATGGCTGTAAATCCATCATATTTCAGCCTATCCACAAAATACCTAACCCTGGTAGACCTGCACAAAATAGGCTCACTTCCAGGTGCTCTCAAAACATCCCTGGTCTTCCTTACTCCAGGTGTAACAACAGAAGGAATACCCAACTCATCATCAATGCTCTGTTTTGAGCCACTGGATTCACCATCCACATAAGAGTGACCTGCATTCACATCAAACATGGGCTGATCTACCTTCTCTTTTCCTTTTTGTGATACCTGCATACCACTCTCTGCATTGCTTTGAGGAGATTCTCCTGATCTCAATCTGCCTGTCCATGGCGAAGTATGTGAACCACTACTAGAGGACACTCGAGGTCCACTAATATTTAGTGGTTGCTGCTGTGAATTCTGTGCAACATTACCATTTTGTGCATCTAGATCAATCATTACATTTACTGGTTTATACCAACTGCTCATCTCATCAAAAACAACATCTCTGCTCACTGTGAACTTTCGTGTAGAAGGGTTATAGCATCTATACCCTTTCTGCTGCAGAGAATAACCAATAAAGACGCACTTCTCAGCTTTTGGATCCAACTTGGACCTCAACTCATCTGGCACATGGACATAGGCAATGCAACCAAAAATTTTCAAATGAGAAATATCTGGTTTCCTACCAGTATACATCTCGTCTAGCATCATGCCATGTATTGCTGCAGTGGGAGTCCTGTTCATTATATAAACTGCTGTAGCAACTGCTTCAGCCCAATAATAATCTAGTAGATCTTTTTCATTTAGCATAGCCCGAGATACCTCTCCAATATGCCTATTTTTCCTTTCTGCAATTCCATTTTGCTGTGGGGTATGACTGCATGAATATTGCTGCTTTATACCATGCTCCTGCAAGAACCTTGCAAACTCAGTTGAGAGGTACTCTCCCCCTCCATCTAACGTTAGGCATTTTATTTGCAGGCCTGTTTCTTTTTCAACCATAGCTTTGAAAACTTTGAAGTGCCTAAACACTTCACTTTTCTTTTTCATAAAATACACCTAAAGTTTTCTGCTGAAGTCATCAATAAATGTGACAAAATAGTGACAGCCTCCAATAGATGCAGCTTTAGTAGTACACACATCAGAGTGGATTAATTCCAATGGCTTTTTACTCTCTTGAACATGCCTAGGAAAAGGTTTCCTTGCCTGTTTCCCAAATTGACAGGCTTCACAAACCTTGTGCATTTCTGCAACCTTGAATTTAGGCAATCCTGCAACAATATTTTGGGCTTGCATTGATTTAAGTCACTGTATATTAACATGACCAATGCGTTTGTGCCAGATATCAATATCTGTAACTACACCAGTTCCATGTGCAAACATTGCTGCACTCAATTCAGGCATGTCTGCATCCAACGTAAACATCTTGCCCTTCTTCTTTCCTTTTGCTATCAAGTGACCATTATTTTTCATATCCTCAACAAAGCATCCATGAGGATTAAATCTAACCTGCAAGCCCTGCTCAACCATCTGACCAATAGAAACCAGGTTCTTGGTGATGTTCGGGACATGAAATACATCAGACAAGTATTTCTTTTTCCCATCCTGCATAGACAAAGGAATTTTGCCAATCTGCACAATAGGATGTGCAGTATCATCACCAGTCTCCACAAATCCTGGTTTTTCCATTTTCCTTGCATCGTGCATCCATTCAACATGACCTGTCATGTGGTTTGATGCACCTGAGTCAACATATCACACATCAATGCTTTCTTCTGCACTTGTCACAGAATTTGTAATATGATGCACCATAAACAAATGCTCATTTATGTCATCACCCTGTCTACTAGAGGATGCATAATTGCCTTGCTGCAATTTTCCATTCATAATGCCATTCTACTTTTTGTAGCAGTCTTTAGCCATATGCCCCATTTTACCACAGTAGTAGCATTTAACATTGCTGTTTGCATTTTGGCCTCTCTACCATCCACCACGACCTCTTTGGCTCCCCCTGCCTCTAGAGTTACCACGTCCTCCTACATAGGACTAGTTTTCTTACGTTTGCTGCATATTCTGATTTCTACCATGGCCTGCAGATCGGCCTCCTCTACCTCTGCCTCTACCTCTGCCAGCATTTGAGTAGAAGATAGTTTCTTTTGAAGTTCCTGTTGAAGAAGATGCACCACCATTTCTCTGCTCTTCAGAAATAAGAAGAGCAATCAACTCCTCAAAATCAGGAAATTTTTCACGGACGGCAATGGATGTCCGAAACTGTGCATAATCCTATCCTAGACCATTCAAGGTCACAGAAACTAAATCGTCATCATCCACTGGCGACTTAATGGAAGCAAGTGCATCTGCAATTTTCTTCACCTTCATGTGGTAGTCATTGATGCTCATATTTTCTCTCTGCACATTGTGCAGCTCCTGCTTGAGTTGCATTTTCCTGGCTTGCGTATTTGTGCTGTACATTTTTGCCAAAGTATTCCATGCCTCCTTTGGCATACTTGCATCCTGAATATGCACAATCATGGAGTCCGAAATACTGATAGACAGCCAGTACATAACTTTCCTGGCTCTCTCATGCCATCCTTTAAATGCTTGCATTTCCTGTTGATTGGGAACATTAGGAAGAACAGGTTCTTCTTCATTTCCTGTAATGAACTCCCAATAGCCTTTTCCCATAAGGAAATTCGTCATTCTAAACTTCCATGCTTGGAAGTTGTTCTTGTCAAGCTTTTCAGTGACAATCTGTGAAAGAGAATCAGATGCCATTACAGAAGACTGCAAAATATTCTGTCACTACAAAAAACACAGCTTTTGCCTCACACAGTCACTTCCTAGTGACGATTTTGCATCAACAAGCAACAAGCATGATTCTGCAACTCCCAATATCTCTGCACACAGGCATACGATGCAATTTCTGTGGCAAATTTTCACCGACTAGCCACGCAGTGGTCGCACAACCAAAACAGGGCCTTTTTCTGAGTGCCTACAAAGAACTTCCACCTTCAAAATGGGCCCCGAAATGGCCCCGAAATATACTGTGCTCTCGCCACATTGTGAAGGGCATCTCAATCTGAGACAGTGCACTCTTGCACTTCTGGCTATGCTACCTGCAGAGATTTGCTCCCAAACTTGAAAAAGGAAAGAAACACTGGTCCTCTTACCAGGACACCATGAACTTGGTTTGCTTTCTTGAGCTCCTTACCATGAACAAGGCTCTGATACCATGTGAAGATAGTGGGAGAGACGGAAGGAGTCTCACTTGCGGCTTTCTCACATGCACAATGGGGGAATACACACAAAGGTGGAGGCTGAAAACAGTTTTCCTCTTCTTAGTTGTGAAAGCCAAAAGAACTCTAGTACAAAGAAATAGAAGAACCCTATATGTGGGTCTCAAACCAAACTCAACTAACTAAGGTGGCTTACTAACTGAGCCACAAACTAGAGTAGATAAGGATAGCTGTCATCTAGCTATTATTTGTGGGCGGTGTACCAACCGCATCTCTAGCTAATAAGTCAGTGACATAAATACACAACGGTCACCCTGGCATATTGCGAGTGGAGCTCGATATCTCAACATCAGCTTGATGTCAAGAATGCATTTCTCAATGGTTATCTAGATGAGGAAGTCTACATGCAACAACCAATAGGTTATGTTGAACCAAGAAAGGAGAATAAGGTTTGCCATCTCAAGAAAAGTCTCTATGGCTTAAAACAAGCACCCAGAAGTTAGTACAGCAGAATCGACAAATATCTTGCTGATCTGGGATATATGAAGTCCAATGCAGATCATACTCTCTACTACAAAGTTCAAGGGGAAGACATTACTATTACACTTTTGTACGTAGATGATCTGACTGTGACAGGAAGCAAGGATAGCTTCATCAAAAAACTGAAACAAGAATTATCTGCATAGTTCAACATGAAAGATCTTGGACTTATGCACTATTGTCTTGGAATTGAATTCTGGAGAGATTCAGATAGCACATTCATGAGTAAGCTCAAGTATGTTGACAGGCAAATCCAAAACAGTCTCATTGGAATGCAGCCAAAAGAGTCTTGAGATACATTAGAGGTACAAGACATTTTGGGATAGAATATAGAGGAAGTCATCCACGGTTGCATGGATACTGTGACAGTGACCATGCTGGAGATCATGAGACTAGGAGATCAACACAGGGATATGCATTTTTCCTTGTCAAGGTGCTATATCATGGTTGTCAAATAAACAGCCAACTGTTTCTTTGTCTTTGACTAAAGCAGAATATAAAGCACTCACTACAGGTGCATGTGAGGCTATATGGCTCAGAAGACTATTGTCAGAAATAGATTACTTTGATGAGCCAAAGCCAACAACAATATACTGTGATAATCAATCGGCTCAAGCATTGGCCAAAAATCCAATATATCACTCCAAGACAAAGCACATTGATGTCAGAGAGCACTTCATCAGAGAAAGAGTGTTACTTAATGACATCACACTGCAGCATTGTGATAGGAAAGAAAATGTTGTACACAACTTTACCAAACCACTTGGTAAAGAGCTATTCGAGAAACGCTGACTAGCTCTTGGTTTGACCCAGAGGAAGGACATTCCCATTAAAGGGGTGTGATGGAATGTAATTCTCAGTCCTTCTTCGATTCCCCAGAATCATCATCTTGAGGGAAGGCCTACTTCATGATGTTGATCTTGGGGGAAGGTGTTGAGAGTTCATGCTCAACATCATGTGATCATGTGTGCATAGCACCATCACGTGATCATATGTGCATAGCACTAACCTTATAGAGTGCTATAAAGAAAAGGGTTAGATCCCCTAACCCTAACCCTAAATGGGTTTTTATATATTCTATTTTTTCAACTAAATCTAGTGTACAGTTAATCATTTGTGGTGTGCTCTCTAGCTGTGCCCTCTCTCCTCATCTCCACTCTTCTCCTCTCCCCTCTTCATATTTTGTCAACACGCTCATTCTTGTAAAGCCACCTAGCTAGTACTTTGATTTCCCCCCCCCATCCTTCCTTTCCAATAAAGCATGACTCTCTTCCCTTGATGTCTCCATATCTACATTCCACCTCCCATCATGTACATGCTCCTCTTCCCCCTTTTCCTTCCCCCTTGTGCCATAGTCCCCCTCTTCATTCCCACCCCTCTTAATCCCTTTTCCCCACCTATGTTAACGCTTCTTCCCTCACATTCCCTTTTCCTCCATGGCCCTCAAGTGTTGCCATGCCTAGCATCTAGCCTCATGCATTGATTTCTTTTCTAGTTAATAGAATTGGTGTGGTTACTGGGATCAAAATCTCCACGGCTAGTGGCATAAAATTCGTTACTCCTATGACTGGGTGTAGTTCTGCAGCACCTTCGTGTGTGGTTCTCTGCTTCTATGCCTCCAATCTGCGTGTCTTCTGTGCTTCTTCCCTCACGTTCCCTTTTCCCTCCATGGCCCTCAAGTGTCGCCATGCCTAGCATCTAGCCTCATGCATTGATTTCTTTTCTAGTTAATAGAATTGGTGTGGCTATTGGGATCGAAATCTCCACGGCTAGTGGCATAAAATTCGTTACTCCTATGGCTGGGTGTAGTTCTGCAGCACCTTCTGTGTGCAGTTCTCTACTTCTACACCTCCAAACTGTGTGTCTTTTGCTCACAATTCTCTATCTCTACGGATGTAGAACTTCTCAGTTTCTGTGCCTTTTGCCTATAGTCCCTACACATCTTTTGGGTTCTTGCGCCTTCAGCCAACGATTCCTACACATCTTCTAGGTTATTGCGCGTCTTTTGTGCGGTGCCACGCATCTTCAAAATCACTTTTGCAACATCTTCAAAATCTTTAAAATTGCTCCTGTGCATCTGCAACAAACCTCGCGCCTGCCCCTCTATCCTCTTCTCTTTCTCTTTCTCTTCTCCTCTTCTCTCTTTTTATTAAGGAGTGGGAATTGAACCCAAGACCTCCCCATTCACAAAAGACTTGATGAAAGTGTAATGATATTGCTTATATGGTGAAATCTCATGAACTATAACTCTCTAACCGTAGGGAGTTTCCTCGTGTTGTAAAAAGCAAAAGTACATTTCATGTGCTCTATTCATATATGATACTAGATCATAGATTCTGAACTTTTTCAAGTTCACTCCTTGGATGCATGCCACACAAGGAGGGTGGATATTTATGTCACTTCTCGATGAGTTCAAGGATTTGGTGCTTGGTCCTCCGCCCATTATGACTACCAATTGGCCAGATCTCTTTCTTGATCTTCATGTTGATCTTCAACAACTGATTGTACAATGCATTGTTGAAGGAGACGACGGGTGGGATGATACACCGTGGATGATTCAAGGTGAAGAACTAGTGATACACTAGGAGGACTTTGATTTCAATTCTACTGATTGTGCGGTGATCGAGCTACTTGTTGCATCAGAGGTAATTAAAAGGGTGACATTCTTCGAAGGGTGGGATGTTCCCCAAGCTTGGGGTGAGATTTGGCGCTTTTACTTATTAAATCCTGTGGATAAGCTCGTCTTGAATGATTTCTTCTCAATCTCATTACAAAGGTTTCTAGGGCTCGGTTGGTAATGTTTCGACCAAGGAATCCCTTTGTACCTAATCAACCCTTTGTGCCTCATTTTGAGCTTCAAGTTGTAATTCTTTTTGGTCTAAAGATAAACTATCAACAAAGGATTGCAACTTTATTTGGTGTTGAACGTCTTGCTCAAGTATTGAAATCTCCCCACCCTCTACTTCTACCTATCTTGGACTACCGAGAAATTTGGGATGTCTGGATTTTAGTCTTGGTGTGATGGCATCTTGGCTCCTCCAATTTGACAACGCATACAAACCTTCGTCCAAGGCTATTGGTGTGGGTGTGAAGCTCACTTCACCAGGGGGTGAGGTGTATTGTTATAGCAAGTCTACACCAACAAGTACTTGCAACCAAGCTAAGTACTTAGCACTCATTTTTGGGCTACAAAAGGCGCAAGAACATTGCATCAAGCAACTTGAGGTGCAAGGAGATTCTCAACTCGTGTGTGAACAAGTTAGTGGAAGGTGGAAGGTGCAGAGTGAAGGCTTGGTTCCACGACATCAACAAGCATTGGATCTTTGCCAACAATTTGAAGAGGTAAAAATTTAGCATATCCCTCGAGCTCAAAATCTAGTTGCTGATTTCTTGACACGTGAAGCTTGTACTTCAATCATGCATGAAATGAGCGGAAGCACTGCCCCAACAAAGCCACAAGCCACAAATGAGGGTGATCATTTGTAAGGAATGTAAAGGTTGTGGTTATCATGAAACTAAGTGTTGGGCATATTTGATACAAGTTTACCGACTTCGGAAGATCATTAGAAAGGTCCTCAAGGAATTTCTCAAAAGAATGATGCCAGACTGCACACCCCTTGAAGAAATAGCATGGCGATTACAAGAATTGGAAGAAGCTGAAGGTGATGTGCAAGCTCTCCAACTGTTGACATTTGTCATGGCATTCTTGTTTGCCTTGATGAACAACCTCATGCAGCGCTGTGTCTCTAACTCTCACTTGTAAAAATGGATGCAATATCATGCGGGTTGGTCCTTTTAAGATTGTCTATGAGCTATTCTATGCTGAAGATTCTTCCCATGTAGTATTTCACAATACACCAGTCACACCCTACCTTGCCTATGTGTGCTTTGTGGATGTATCTTCACCTGATTTTCAATTCAAGCTACCTCTTTCCATTGTTTGCCAATAGATAAGCCTCATTTCATCTCTCTTTTCCATTTTCCAAGCATGGCTGACATTCTCATGTTTTGTGGACAGGTTGAAGAAAGTCCAAATGAGTATCTTGTGGCCTTCAAGTGCCATTGTGTTTCTCTCAACTTTCTTACTGAAGATTGATGGCTATTGGTTCTTCCCACATTTCTAGAGGGTTTGGCTCAGTGTGATATGAGAAGCAAGTTGAAGACATTCACCAAAGCTAGCCAAGGTTGGCAGTAGTGATGATTGAGTATTGTGGCAGAGGAGCCAGAGAATGTGTACCTGCAGGTGGCAAACTTGAAGCAGTCAGAAGGTGAGATGGTGTGTCGATATGTGGATCAAGCGGCCGTGCTCCTGGACTGTTTAATTGCCACGCAGGAGGACAATGCCAGATTTCGAGCTGGAATCACTTAGCATGTGTTGGGCTACCTTGTAGTAGGAGCAAGTGATGAATTCTGCCTCAAGCTTAAATGGGAGAATCCAGAAACTATGGTACTAGCACATGAGATTGCTCAAAAGCTTGATAAAGTTCAGTCTGACCCCGCTTCAAAGAAGAAGATTGTCCCTCCGCAACCCCCTCAATTCTTGCAACAACAACCTTGGGGGTCCAACTCAGGAGCATACCCCCACCGCTCATCAGCGATGTATCCATCGCCTCCACCTGAAATGTATGGTCCTCCCTTAGGTGCTTACCCTCAACAAGGTGTATATCCTCACCCTCCACCTGTAAGATTTCCCTAGCCTCGCCCACGAGCCCCCCTCCTTCCTACTCCCCTGGCCCCTCCTGCTAAAGAACCCGAAGTCAATGACCTAGCCATAGCCCTGAATGATCTTTGGCTTGAGATGGTGGGCATAAAAAATCAAGCCAATCACCCTCCAAGAGAACGTGCCAATGTTGTGTGCTATGAGTCCCACTAGGAGGGTCATTATCACACGGAATGTCCCAATATTCCAAGGGTGAATCTTCTAAGTGAATCAGGCACACCAAGGATTCTGACGTAGAAATCCTTGACCTCGGGAAGAGAAGTCGTACCATCTTGGACCCCTCTCCAAACCATGGATCGGGCCGCCCCAGGAAGAAGGTGTCCTTCTCAGAGCCCTCAAATGCTGAGATGGCAGACCCACCAACAGAGAAGACTAAAAGATCTCGCAAGAGTAAGTGGTCGCCCTCAGATTTTCCTATTGGCTTAGGGCAAGAAGACTATTCGATCATTCAGGACCTTGCTCATCGGTCTTTGAGCATCACGCTTCCTCAACTAATAGCATTTAGCCCTAGGGTGAGACATGAGCTGCAGCAAGGGCTCTCAACAAGGAAGAGCAAGAAAAAGGGAAAGGTATGAGAGGTTTCTTCTATCTCTGAAGAAATTGATCGGCACTCGCATACAGTAGATGTCATCATAGATAATTGTTGTGTCAAAAGTGTGTGTGTCGATGGGGGAGCTGCATGTAATATCATGGTGCCCCGTATCATGAAGAATTGAATTTGAAATGCACAAGGCGTTCCTCCACTTGAATCAAGGTAGTAGATGGTCGACGACTCGCCACCCTCGGAGTCATTGAGGATTTGCCCATCACTGTCAATGGGTTGACCACCACCGTCAATTTCTATGTGGTGGACATCGAAGATACATGCAAGAGTTCTCCAACCATACTCGAGAGACCATGGTTGAGAAAGAGTGATGCAGTCAGCTATTGGAAGACATGACACATGTCTTTTGGTGCTTCTAAGGAGAAGATCCCGGTGCAACCAGGTGCCATGGAACTAGAAGAAGAGGAGCAAGACAGTGGTACTCTCTCATCCTCGGTGTCTGAATCAATGGAAGAATCAGACGGGGGGGGAGCTCTCAGAGGAGGAAGTTTACATGATGGGGGTGTCTTTGACCCCACCACCTGCATAAAAGGTAACAGTTAGTCCTCAACGGGTTGAATCTATGCTTTCCCCTGACCTCACTTCGAGTGAGAAAGATTTTCTAGAAATGTTCAAAGATTTCCCTGACCTCTTCACAACTAGCTTACCACCACCTTCACCATGTGACTACCATAGAACACAAGATAGAGCTGAAGCCTGATGCTAAGCCAATGGCTCAGAAGTATCGGAGATTAGGGCCCCTATAGACCGACGCTTTGCACTCAGAGTTGCAGAAGCTTGTAGAAGCTGGGTTTATTGTTCCGATCCACAATACTGAATGGGTTTCACCAGTGGTAGTCACCCCAAAGAAAAACAACAAGTGGCGGGTCTGCATCGACTATAACAAACTCAATGCAGCCACCAAGAGGGACCATCATCCTTGTCCCTTTCAAGACCTCATTCTTGAGAAGGTAAGTGGTCATGAGATGTATACTTTTTGTGATGGTTACTTTGGGTTTTATGAAATCAGAATTGTCAAGGAGAATGTGCTTAAAACCACATTTGGGGGATGTTTGCATTCAAAGTAATGCCATTTGGCCTCACCAATACTCTTGCTACCTTTCAAAGATTATGCAAATGGTGTTTGCTCCTTATTTAGGGATTTTCTTGGAGGTATTTTTAGATGATTTTTGTATATTCTCAGCATGGAAGGAGCACGTCATGAAGGTTAGGTTGGCCTTCCAAAGGGTAAATGATGCAAATGGCAGCCTCAACCCTAATAAATGCACCATTGGAGCCACTCAAGGGAGGTTACTGGGACATATTGTCTTATCCAAGGGCGTCAAGCCTCTGACCCCGAGAAGGTAGAAGCTATCCTCAAGCTCTCCCCACCAACAACCAAAAGTCATGTACGCTCATTTGTCAATCTAGCAGGATACTATCGCAGCTTCATTGATCAATATGCTGCTTTGATGTGACCCATGACTATGCTATTAAAAGATGGGGTTGATTTCTCTTGGGATGAGGATTGTGATCATGGGTTTGCACAAATCAAGAGTGCTCTAGCTTCAGAACCCATTCTACGCAATCTTGATTGGTCAAAGACGTTCTATATCAATCCTGGGTTTGGTGAGCACACTCTGGCAGGTATTCTTCTCCAACAAGGGGAGGATCAGTTCATGTATCCCATCCGATTTGCTTCTTGACAATTGCTCGAAACTAAATGATGCTACTTTGAAGCTGACAAGCATGCCTTGTCTTTGGTGTTCTGCATTGAGAAATTTAAGCATTATGTGGCTAGAAAGTCCTTCATTATAATCTCTAGCAATGCTCTTGCAAAGCAGGCTCTTCATTCACCAAATCCCATGGGCCGGTTGGCCAAATGGTTAGCAGTTTTACAAGAATATGATTTTTCTTTCAAAATTGTAAAGGGGCGTTGTTCCAACTTGAAGAATGCTTTGATTGATTTAGAGGAGTGCCTCGATGTAACCCTTGTAGCGGCCATAGAAGTTGGGGATCCATGGTATGGTGGTATCTATAGATTCCTGACCGCTTTCTCCTTTCCTCCAGAAAGTACTAGCTATGAGAGAAAGAAGATCCGCAGAGATAGTAGGCACTACACTCTCTTTGATGAGGTGTTGTACCATCAAGGCATGGATGGGGTACTAAGATGGGCCATTGATGTAGATGAAGTTCCTAAGGTATTGAAGCATTATCATGATGGAATTTGTGGAGGGCACTATGCTGGTGACTATATAGCTAAGGAGATTTTACATGTTTGGTACTATTGGCTGACCTTGTTCCAGGATGTCACTATGTATTGTAAAACTTGTGAACCATAACAATTCTTTGATAGGTAGGATTTGCATCCTGGGCAACATCACCCAGTGATGTCCATCCATCCATTTCAGAAGTGGGGAATAGATATTGTTGGGCCCATGCCCATGACTGCCCGCAAAAAGAAGTATCTTCTAGTAGCCACTCAGTATGTCACTAAGTGGGCCGAAGCTATTGTCCTCCCCAATGCAAATGGCAAGGCATATTCCAATTTCATATTTGAACGTATCTGTACAAGGTTTGGGACACCCATGGAAATAGTATCTGACCATGGGAGTCCATTCTTAAATGAAGCAATGGAGTTGCTCATGGATTGCATGGGTATTGATCATCACACTTCTAGCATCTATTATCTAGCATCCATGGGACAAATGGAGCGGGGACCAATGGCCTCCTTTTTAAAACCATGGGGAAAATGGCCATGGAGAACAGGAACCAGTGGGATTAGAAGGTCACTGAAGCCGTGTGGGGTTACAACATCACCCATAAAACATTTATAGGTCACACTCCTTTTGAGTTGGTTTACGGTACTGAGGCAGTTTTACCACTAGAGATAGAGATTTCGGCCTTGAGATTAGCACAAGAATAGAGGATGACAGAAGATGAACATGTAGAGGCCAGGTTGGTACAACTTGAGAAGCTAGATGAAACTTGATGCCTTGCAGTCCATCAAACAGAGATCCAAAAGAACCGACAAAAGGCCTGCATGGATGCTAATATTCACAAGGGATGGGAAAGACACTTTGCTGAGGGGGATGTTGTGCTATGCTTTGATAATAGATTGGACCACCAGATGGATAAAAGGTTCCTTCCACTGTGGACCGGTCCATACAAAGTCATCAAGGAACATAGCAATGGGTCTGTACAAGTACAGGAGCTACATGAGCCATATGGCAAGAAGGTGATCAAAAAGCATTATCTCAAGCCCTTCTTTGTTTGTGATGGTCCCAGCCATGGAAATGCTATGCATTCCCTACCTGGGGGGGGGAACTATTATGGATAAATTTGACCAAGGTAAAAGGCATAAATATATGTGTGTGCTTGTATGTGGCAATAGTATAATAAAATATGGTGTGCATAGGGCCCAGGGTTGAGGTGGTAGGGCATGACCATGTGCCACCCTTCCACGTAAGAGGACCCATAAGGTGTGTTGTACATAATCCATGGTAGTTATATTATAAATTGTTAAGGTGGCATGGTTCCTCCATGTGCCACCCCTCCACCTAGGCAGTGCCATGCTTGCATTTAGTGAGACATGGACCAAGGACCATGGGAGAAGTAATATAAAATAGGTGGAGATGGATATTATATTGGATTATTCCCTCCATGTAGGATAGGCCCATGTGGGGGGGGGGGGGTAGATAGTCCAAGAATGCAAGTTAAATAATGGGGAAAGTAGGATGAGGTGGCAAGATTCCTTGTGCCAACCCTCCACTTGTCCTCCTATATGGTTGAACATATTATAAAATTGGGAAGAGACCAGGGGAATATCTTAAACTTGGGATATGGGGGTTGATATATGTGGAAAAATGAGGCCAAGGGTTTTCACACACAATCGAGAGTGCGTAACCGCATAGCCCATATGGGAGACTTTTCCACACACACCATCCGTGTGGGAGGATGCATTTATTGGGAGATAACCCCTCTCTTGGCTATAAAAGGAGGGGGCTATTCCTTGATGGGACACGCTCATTCTTGTAAAGCCACCTAGCTAGTACTTTGATTTCCCCCCCCATCCTTCCTTTCCAATAAAGCATGACTCTCTTCCCTTGATGTCTCCATCTCTACATTCCCCCTCCCATCATGTACATGCTCCTCTTCCCCCTCTTCCTTCCCCCTTTGTTGACTCTGTGCCAACATGAACTTATGAAGAAAGAGAAGGTGTTACAACTTTGTGTTACAACTTCTAGACACAACTTTATGTTACGACTTTGTGTAACAACTTTGTGTTGCAAGTTTGTGTTACAAGTTTATGTTACGACTTTGTGTAACAACTTTGTGTTACATCTTCTACATGAAGAGAGAGAATGTGTTACGACTTTGTGACACAACTTTGTGTTACAACTTTGTGATACGACTTTGTGTTACATGCAGAGAGGGAAGCTCTCCAACTTGTATAAATACCCCATAATGGAATGAAGCCGACACTCTTGGGGCATTGTGTTGAGTCTACATTGGTATTCCAAGCATTTGTCTCAAGTGTCCATGCTTCCTTGCACTGCACGTCCAAAAGCATGTCCTAACCTTGCAACCCTTCTCCCCTCTCCTCCAACCCTGCAACCCATCCTCTCCCTCTCCTCCTCCCTTCTCACTCCTCCTCCTCCTCCTCCTCCTCCCTCCTCCTCCCTCCTCCTCCTCCTCCTCCTCCTCCCTCCTCCTCCTCCTCCTCTCTCCTCCCTCTCCCTCCTCCTCTTCCCTCCTCCTCCTTCCTCCTCTCTCTCTTACTTCACCCATGCTCTTACACCTTCTTCCTCTCCCACTCCTATGCTTTCCTAAACCCTTAAACTCAATGATCTATGAGGGAGACGAGTTCTCCACCATGTACTCTACTCTGAACCTTGGATCCTCCTCCTAACCCTGAACTCTTTCTAAACCTTGGAACCTCCTTCTGAACCCTGGAACTCTTTCTAACCCTGAACTCTTTCTAAACCCTGGAACCTCCTTCTGAACCCTTAAACTCCTCCTAAACCCTACAACCCCCAATGAAGGCGAAAGCCTTCATTACCCCAACAACAATGGTTTACGTGCCTTTTACACATGCTTGCATTATGTTTACTCACCACACTTAAGCCTACGTCTCTCACCGGAACACGACTCGAGGTCCTAAGCTACATATATACTACAACGACAATCCCAATATATCTGTAGGTGACAAAAAGCCTTGGAACCCTGCAACATAGAATACCCAGCTCTTCCTACGAAAGCGGTAGGAAAGAGCCAACATTTGGTGCACACATTTTGTCAATGAGGTAATCCAAGAACTCTTGTCTAGCTTCATGGTCATTCATAGAAAAAGCACACCCTACTACCCCCAAAGGAATGGATTAGCAGAATCCACAAACAAAATCATATGCAATATCCTCACCAAGGTAGTAGAACCGCAGCGTTCTGATTGGGCAGAGAAACTGAATGCAGCCTTATGGGCATACAAAACCACATTCAAGGTCAGTACAGGGAACACACCTTTTCAATTGGTGTACGGCCTTGAAGCCGTGGTCCCACTTGAATTTATAATACCAAGTCTGCGCATCGCAATACAGGAACGCATGGGTGATCATGAGTCCTTGAAAGAAAGGCTCTGTCAGTTGGAAAAGCATACAGAGACAAGACTAGTCGCTTATCATGCCATGACAACAGAAAAACGTCGAAGAAAGGCATGGTTTGACAGGAATCTGAAAGCTAAAGACATCAAGGAAGGCGACTTAGTCCTGTTATACAATGCCAAAGTACACAAGGGAAAACTGAAGTATCTAGGTCAAGGACCCTATCGAGTACGAAAGCTGAATCCCATTGGAGCTGTGCTACTTGAAACACTCGATGGAGTCCAATTCAACACAACAATAAACGGGAGCCGACTGAAGCGCTACTACATCAACACGCGAGCCATCCCCGACAAAAACGAAGATTTGGGAAACCAAGTCTTCCTTAGTTAGGATTAGATTGTATCACGAACACTCACTTGCATATGTACGTCTTCGCACATATAGGTAGCCTCAATCGATTTTACCTAGAGCTCAGGATTGGTGAATGAGTTCTAGCTGCCCTATGAAAATCCCAGCAAAAAAAGCATATAGTTAGTCCCTACTTAGCTACTAGGTCACGTGCACTCACACGCTTTCGCTTAGACACATAAATGATTGCATGCATAATTGTACAACACACTTTCATTCCACACTCTCAAAAGATGTTTATTCAAAAAAGATGTTTATTCGATGTCAATGGCTGCCGCATGAGCAGCACTGAATGTTTCATAGCTACTTATCTTTTTCATATCCTTGCGGATTTTCTTTCTGAGGCCTGCTATGAACCATGCCGTGAGGTGCTTTGCATCTGGGC
This sequence comes from Dipteris shenzhenensis, assembly GCF_047967505.1. NCBI lineage: Eukaryota > Viridiplantae > Streptophyta > Polypodiopsida > Gleicheniales > Dipteridaceae > Dipteris > Dipteris shenzhenensis. The sequence continues at coordinate 21,751,985 of NC_141600.1, forward strand.
GTGGGTCACATTTTGCGATCAATCTCTTCATCTTTCCCAGGTATGTGCGTACATCTTCCCTCCGGCCTTGTTCGATCTTGCTGAGTTGGAGAGCGGGATCATCTTGTAGCCTCTCCGTTTGAAAGCGACGTTTGAATTCAGTTTGAAGTAGGTCCCATGTAGCACGTTCTTCCACAAGAAGGTCGAGGTACCATTCTGACGCCTCATCAGTTAAGGCCATTGGAAACCAAGCCACCTTAGTTTCATGGGATTGATCACCACCTGCTCGACATGCGGCATCAAAATGTTGGAGGAAGCGAGCAGGGTCTCCCCTACCATTATATTTGGGAAGTTCCAGTTTTCCCAAGGGGCGTTGGCCGTGATTGTTGTGATTTCGTCGATTGAAGAAGTTGTCAGCCTCGGCATCGAGCTCGATGTCCCCATCATGCTCAGGACGACGTCCAGCCATGTTGGGGCGTGGAGGAGTTAAAGGAAGTTGTTGAACCTCAGGGGGGGATTCGGGGTAGAGGATTGGCAGGGCCGGTTGTTGCAGTGGAGTTAGTTGCAGATTGGGAGTCGAAGTCGTTGGCCGGAACGTAACTGCATGCAGATGGTGCGTGATTTGCCAAGGGGATCGCTACCCCAAGGGCGGGCGTGGAGGTGGTGTCGTTAGGAGAGTTAGAGTGATGTTAACATGTGTAGGGACCGTCGTGTTAATAATGTGCCTAGGATTGTCCTACGTGTGTAGGGAAATGTGCCGGTGCAGACGGATCGTTAATCGGAGGTCGCAGCGTGAAAATACGAGTGAATTAATGCAAAATGAGGCCCACACGGGGGCGCGAACGAACGTGTGCTAGGGATGCCGAAATGGTGTGCAATGGGCTGGAAAAATACCCCGTAACGTGGTGTTTCCGTGTGTGAAATCTGGGTTCAAACGGGGTTCAATTTGGGTCCCAAACGGATGAGTTTCGAGGGGTTAAAGGAGGGCTAAATTTGGCGTTTGGGGGGTCCTAATGGTGGTGTGAATGGACTTTAAGTCCAACCGAGGGGTTGAAACTAAGTGACTCTAGTTAGACTAACTAACCTAGATCCTCCCAGTTACTGTAACTGGGAGGTTTAACTAACTGTAGTTAGATACTAACTGACTAACCTAACCGAGGGAACTAAACTAACCTAACCTAACTCTAGTTAATGCTAACCTAACTAACCTAACCGAACTGTAGTTAGGACTAACTAACCTAGGGTTAATCGACTAACCTAACCGTAGTTAGTAACTAACCTGAGGTTAGTTTTAGGTTAGGTTTTTTTTTTTTTTCCGGGGTGGGGGGCTTTGCCGACGGCGACGCCCGGGGGGGGGGTGGTTTTTCGCAAGGGGGGTGCGCAGGGGAGGAGGAAGGGAGCGGCGCTGTGTGCGCCGCGGCGGGGGTGGAGGGAGGGGGTTCGGGGCGGGTGGGCGAGCGGTGGGCGGGGCGGTGAGCGGGGGGTGGGGAGCGGGGAGTGTGAGTGTGCGGGGGCGGGGGGCGGGGAGCGGGGGGTGAGAGGTGAGGGGGGGCGGCGTGTGCACCGCCGCGGGGGCGGGACGAGGGGGGCGGGGGGCGGTGCTGCAGGCGTGGGCGGCGCGGGGTCGCCGCCGGCGGGTGGCGTGGGCGGGGGCGGCGCGGGGTCGTCGCCGCAGGGCGGCGGGTGGGGAGCGGGGGCGCCGCCGCGGGCGAGGGCGGCGCGCGGGGAGGGCGGGGGCGGCGCTGTGCGCCGCTGGGTTGCGGGTGGGGGCGGCGGGGTTCGCCGCCGCGGGGCGGCGGGCGGGGTCACCGCCGGCGGGTGGCGTGGGTGGGGGCGGCGGGGTTCACCGCCGCGGGGCGGCGGGCGGGGACGCTGGGCGGGCGGCGCTGCGTGCGCCGCCGGGCGGGCGCGAGGGAGGGGGTTCGGGACGGGCGGGTGAGGGGCGCCGCCGCTGGCGGCTCGGCCGCTGGCGGGGCGGGTAGTTGGGGGGCGGCGCTGTGTGCGCCGCGGCGGCGGCGGGTGGGACGGGGGAGGGTTAGAGAGGGGTGGCGGACGGCCGCGGCGCGACGGAGCGCCGCCGCGGGAGGGGGTGGGGTGGGGTGGGGTGGGGTGGGGGGTTTGAGCAGGGTAAGGGGGGCGAGGGGGGGTAAGGAGGAGAGAGGGGGATGGGGGAACGAGAGGGGGAGGGGGGTGAGGGGGATGGGGAAACGAGAGGGGGAGGGGGGGTGAGGGGGGTAAGGGGGAACGAGAGGGGGAGGGGGGGTGAGGGGGATGGGGGAACGAGAGGGGGAGGGGGGTGAGGGGGATGGGGGGACGAAGGGGGTAAGGGGGAGAGAGAGAGAATGGGTGGGGGCGGGAATGAGGGGGAGAGTGAGAGAGAGAAAGGTGAGAGAGGGGGATGGGGGAGGGGGAGGGGGAGATGAAGGGGGAGGGGGGAGGTGGTGGTGGAGGGGGGGGGAAAGAGGGGGAGGGGGGAGAGGGGGAGGTGAGGGGGAGGTGGGGATGAAGGGGGGAAAGGAGGGGAGGTGGTAGGGGGAGGGGGAGAGGGGGAGGTGAGGGGGAGGTGGGGATGAAGGGGGGGAAAGGAGGAGAGGGGGAGGTGAGGGGGAGGTGGGGATGAAGGGGGGGGGGAAGGGGAGGTGGTAGTGGAGGGGGAGAGGGGAGGTGGTAGGGGGAGATGGTAGTGGAGGGGGAGTGGGAGAGGGGGAGGGGGGAGGTGGTGGTGTGGGGGTGGTGGAGGGGAAGGGGGAGAGGGGGAGGTGGTGGTGGAGGGGGAGTGGGAGAGGGGGAGGGGGGAGGTGGTGGTGTGGGGGTGGTGGAGGGGAAGGGGGAGAGGGGGAGGTGGTGGTGGAGGGGGAGTGGTGGTGGAGGGGGAGGGGTAAAAGAGCAACAAAAAAAAACTGAAAGACGGAAATTGAAAAGCAAGGCGAAGTGGTTACCTGACGCTTTCCAAGTCTTTCTCGATGGAACGGGATTGTCACGGAACAATGGACAGTGGGTGGAAGGCTAGGTCATTGCTGCGAGAAGGGCTCGATGTCACTTACATGGCGAGGATAGGAGTAAGGGGGTGGTCGATGGAGAGGGAGGAGTGTCTTGCGTGGGGCTCGGAAGGAAGAAGAGAATGGAGGCAAAAAGTGTGAGATGAAGAATGAGGGGGGTGGAGTAGGTTTTTATAGGTTTGGATTTTAGGTTTAGGGTTTAGGTTTAGGGTTTAACCCTAAACTCTTCCCGAGCCATAACTCTTTATGGAGAGCTCGGTTTGCCTTTCTGTAAAAAGGTAAAATGATCGTAATTGAAAGCTCTACGCAACCGTGTCCACTACCTAGCCTAATTGTACATCATGTGGCTGTTACACCTACCTACGCATGTTTACTCGCTACTTGAGACGCTAGTCTCCCCGGCAGCGGCGCCAAATGTTGGCTCTTTCCTACCGCTTTCGTAGGAAGAGCTGGGTATTCTATGTTGCAAGGTTCCGAGGCTTTTTGTCACCTACAGATATATTGGGATTGTCGTTGTAGTATATATGTAGCTTAGGACCTCGAGTCGTGTTCCGGTGAGAGACGTAGGCTTAAGTGTGGTGAGTAAACATAATGCAAGCATGTGTAAAAGGCACGTAAACCATTGTTGTTGGGGTAATGAAGGCTTTCGCCTTCATTGGGGGTTGTAGGGTTTAGGAGGAGTTTAAGGGTTCAGAAGGAGGTTCCAGGGTTTAGAAAGAGTTCAGGGTTAGAAAGAGTTCCAGGGTTCAGAAGGAGGTTCCAAGGTTTAGAAAGAGTTCAGGGTTAGGAGGAGGATCCAAGGTTCAGAGTAGAGTACATGGTGGAGAACTCGTCTCCCTCATAGATCATTGAGTTTAAGGGTTTAGGAAAGCATAGGAGTGGGAGAGGAAGAAGGTGTAAGAGCATGGGTGAAGTAAGAGAGAGAGGAGGAAGGAGGAGGAGGGAAGAGGAGGAGGGAGAGGGAGGAGAGAGGAGGAGGAGGAGGAGGGAGGAGGAGGAGGAGGAGGAGGAGGGAGGAGGAGGGAGGAGGAGGAGGAGGAGGAGGAGGGAGAAGGGAGGAGGAGAGGGAGAGGATGGGTTGCAGGGTTGGAGGAGAGGGGAGAAGGGTTGCAAGGTTAGGACATGCTTTTGGACGTGCAGTGCAAGGAAGCATGGACACTTGAGACAAATGCTTGGAATACCAATGTAGACTCAACACAATGCCCCAAGAGTGTCGGCTTCATTCCATTATGGGGTATTTATACAAGTTGGAGAGCTTCCCTCTCTGCATGTAACACAAAGTCGTATCACAAAGTTGTAACACAAAGTTGTGTCACAAAGTCGTAACACATTCTCTCTCTTCATGTAGAAGATGTAACACAAAGTTGTTACACAAAGTTGTTACACAAAGTCGTAACATAAACTTGTAACACAAACTTGCAACACAAAGTTGTTACACAAAGTCGTAACATAAAGTTGTGTCTAGAAGTTGTAACACAAAGTTGTAACACCTTCTCTTTCTTCATAAGTTCATGTTGGCACAGAGTCAACACCCTTGCTCCATAGCCCCCCTCTTCATTCCCACCCCTCTTAATCCGTTTTCCCCGCCTATGTTAACACTTCTTCCCTCACGTTCCCTTTTCCTCCATGTCCCTTGCGCGTCGCCATGTCTAGTGTCTAGCCTCATGCATTAATTTCTTTTTTAGTTAATACCACCAACTCAAATCCTTATGGCTACCATCCCCTCTCAAATACCCTTTTCTCTACCAGACCAACTATTGAAAAAGTTTCAACCACTATCAAAAGATGCTCAAGACTCTTAAAATATTGAGGAAGTTAAGAGTCTCCCCACATCCTCTTTATCCCACATAGGAATTCTAAAAAGATTCCTCTAGACTCCACACTCTTCCACAGTCATCCACACGCCTTCCACATGCTTGGCATGTGATTCCTCTTATATCATCTGAACACATGGACATGAGACCCACCTCTTTATATGAGTCACTCTTCCTATTTTCTGAAAACCCCATAATATCCCATACACAAATAACTCTCACCCCATACCAAGGTATTTATCATTCATACACATGGTATTTACAATGATCCATTCCACTCATCCTCTCAATCCCATACTATATCTTAGAAAATAGAAATAAGTGAGAGCCGCTAGGCTATCACTTGATACTCAAAATCTTATCAAAAGTAGAGAAAAACAATACCAATGCCAAATAAAATATATCAATATTTGGTGTCACATCTTTTCCCCCCATCAGATCCTCTCTAGTAACAAAGAGGGTCTACTAGCCCTCAAGGTGGTCGAGCATAGAAGAATTTAAGGCGATACTCATTGTGCATCCGAGTATCACCATGCCCTCAACATCCTCATGCTGATAGGTTCCATTGGTGAACTTCTTCTGGACTCTATATGTTCCCTCTCATCGGTTAATAAAATTTTTGTCTAGCCACTTGTCCAAATAGCTATCAAATCTCATGACCGAATCTCCTTTTGCAATATCCTTCTTCTTGCATAATTTGGTCTCAAAACGGGCCTTGCACCTTTTTTGAGAATCTTCCCAGTTTTGCAAGGCCTGTAAAATGCATTCATCCAAGGCTTCTAGCTGTGCCAAGCATTGAGCATAGGCATCCTCCTATCCTTCTATTCTTGCAACAGCAATGCGAAGACTATGTATCTCCAATTCGACAGGCAAAATGGGTTCTATCCCATACACTAGTTGGAATGGTGTAAACCCAGTTCACTAAACCATCAAATGTCAATTGTCAAGGTCTAAAGAACAAAGAAAAACAAGGTTCAAATAAGTGATGCATTAAATCAAAGAGGACAGTTATAGCAGGGTGATTAGAGCCATCATACGGTGGATTCTCCCGAATATTTAGGGGAAGATTACAAACTTCCCTTAGTTCTATGCAATATCATGATGGAGGATGGCAGGTCCTTTAGAGCCATCATATGATGGATTCCCTCAGATATTTAGGATAACGTTATAAACTTCCCTTGGTTCTATGCAAAATCATGATGGAGGATGAATGAAGAGAATGGCCAGTTCACCACTAATCATGGAGTTTAACGTCATAAGCCAAAACCATTTTAAGAAGAGATGGTATATGAGCTAATCAAGTCTTACTTCTATCATGGTAACTTGAAACTCTATTGTAATTTCACCTACCATCCTTCACCTTCCATATATTCCTGCACACTTCTATGTTACCATGGCAAGACCTACCACTCTCTTCATCACCAAAGAACTCCCCTTCAACACCTTCTCTAGCTTTATTAAGGAGGTTGATGAGCAATTAAGGGGATACATCTTAAAGTTTGACCCAACATTACAAACATCTCAAAGTTTGCTCGATTATTTTTTGACAATGAGAGAGATTCATTGGAGGGACTCATTTTATCGAGTCTATGTCACAATCATCCCTTAATATTGGGAAATTGGGTGTGACAATGTAGAGTTTTAATAAGGCCTCACAAAGATCCCTAACCAACTATTAATCGACTACATGCAATCGATGGAGAATAGCAATGCTTTGGGTGATAATTCAAGTGGCAAGAGGATGAAAACTCAATGAAATTATGATTAAGAAAAAAATGTTACGCGACCTAATTGCTTTCATCACCTACTGAGACCTTGGGTGACAGAGCTTCACCTATGTGGCAATACAGGCAGCATCAGATGTAGTGCAGTCAGTCGGGTGGCCAATCAAAGTATATATGAGGATCATAACAAAGGGTTGCATGTGTGAAGATTGTGGGAGAGAGGGAAGGAGTCTCACTTGAGGCTTTCTCACATGCACAATGGGGGAATACACACGAAGGTGGAGGCTAAAAAACAGTTTTCCTCTTCTTAGTTGTGTAAGCCAAAAGAACTCTAGTACAAAGAAATAGAAGAACCCTATATGTGGGTCTCAAACCAAACTCAACTAACTAAGGTGGCATACTAACTGAGCCACAAACTATAGTAGATAAGGATAGCTGTCATCCAGCTATTATTCGTGGGCGGTGTACCAACCGCATCTCCAGCTAATAAGTCGGTGACATAAGTACACAACGGTCACCCTGGCATATCTCGAGTGGAGCTCGATATCTCAACACTCCCCCTCGAGCTCAATCCCAAATCCTGCACACCAAGCAGGTCTCTGAACTTGCGCAGCTTCTCTGCGCCCAATGCTTTCATGAATATGTCAGCTACCTGATCCTCTGTGCTGACATAAACTAGATCAATAAGACCTAGTAAAGCCTTCTCCCGCACATAGTGATAATGCACCTCAATGTGCTTTGTTCTGGCATGAAAGACTGGGTTCTTTGCCAAGTGTATACTGCTCATGTTGTCATAATAAATGACAACCGGCCCATCTGTAGACTGATGCATATCATAGAGTAGCTTATGCAACCAAGCTACCTCACATGCAGCCATTGCTGCACCCCTGTACTCAGCCTCTGTGCTCGACAAGGCAACTGTAGGCTGTTTCTTGTTGCTCCAAGTGACTGCAGCACTCCCAAAAGAGAACACATATCCACTGGTAGATCATCTATCAGAAATGCTACCAGCCCAATCAGCATCGGTGTATCCATGCAACTGTATCTGAACCCCAGCCTCATAAAATAGTCCATACTGCAATGTGGACTTCACATACCGGAGTATGCGTCTAGCCGCATCCAAATGCGATTTCCTTGGAGCCTGCATAAACTGACTTACCAACCCAACAGCATAGCTCAAATCTGGCCTGGTAATAGTCATGTAAATCAAACTTCCTACTATGCGTCTGTACATAGTAGGGTCTTCCAGAAGCTCACCTTCATCTGTGCTCAGCTTCACATTTTGCTCCAAAGGAACTGAAATAGGCTTACAGCCTGTCATCCCATATTTGGACAGCATGTCCAATCCATACTGCCTCTGCAAGAGCTGTATCCCACTTGGTGATCTAATCACCTCAATGCCCAAGAAATAACGTAGCTCTCCCAAATCCTTCATCTCAAACTTCTGCCTCAATAGCATTTTCACATGAAGGATATCTTCATCACTATCACCTGTGATGATCAAATCATCAACATAAATGACCAGCAGCATAATCCCTTTCTCTGTTTTTCTCACATAGAGTGAGAAATCTGCCTTGGAAATCTGAAAGCCAATAGTGACAAGATACTGTCCTATCTTGTCAGACCATGCTCTAGGTGCTTGCTTCAAGCCATACAAGGCTTTCTTCAACCTGCAAACAAACTCAAGATGAGTAGCATGAACATAACCTGCTGGCTGCTCCATAAAGACCTCTTCTTGCAAATCACCATGCAAGAAGGCATTCTTGACATCCATCTGATGTAAAGACCATCCCTTTGATGTAGCCATAGCAATGGCTGCTCTTACGGTTGCCATCCTTGCAACCGGGCTGAAAGTTTCTTCATAATCAATGCCATATGTCTGTGCATACCCCTTGACAACTAATCTTGCCTTGTATCTATTCACAGAACCATCTGCATTGTGCTTGATCTTATAAACCCACTTACAACCAATTGCATTCTTGCCTTTAGGCAAAGGCACCAATTCCCATGTAGCATTAGCATCCAAGGCATCCATTTCTTCATCCATGGCTTTCTCCCATTTTTCATTTCCCATGGCTTGCTCAAAAGAAGTGGGTTCTGGTTCCTGTATCACTTTGACCATATAGGCATAGTGAATGGCTATAAATCCATCATATTTCAGCCTATCCACAGGATACCTAACCCTGGTAGACCTGCGCAAAATAGGCTCACTTTTAGGTGCTCTCAAAACATCCCTGGTCTTCCTTACTCCAGGTGTAACAACAGAAGGAATACCCAACTCATCATCAATGCTCTGTTCTGAGCCATTGGATTCACCATCCACATAAGAGTGACCTGCATTCACATCAAACATGGGCTGATCTACCTTCTCTTTTCCTTTTCGTGATACCTGCGTACCACTATCTGCATTGCTTTGAAGAGATTCTCCTGATCTCAATCTACCTGTCCATGGGTGAAGTATGTGAACCACTTCTAGAGGACACTGCAGGTCCACTGATATTTTGTGATTGCTGCTGTGAATTTTGTGCAGCAATACCATTTTGTGCATCTACATCAATCATCACATTTACTGGTTTATACTAGCTGCTCATCTCATCAAAAACAACATCTCTGCTCACTGTGAACTTACGTGTAGAAGGGTTATAGCATCTATACCCTTTCTGCTGCAGAGAATAACCAATAAAGACGCACTTCTCAGCTTTTGGATCCAACTTGGACCTCAACTCATCTGGCACATGGACATAGGCAATGCATCCGAAAATCTTCAAATGAGAAATATCTGGTTTCCTACCAGTATACATCTCCTCTGGCGTCATGCCATGTATTGCTGCAGTGGGAGTCCTGTTCATTATATAGACTGTTGTAGCAACTGCTTCAGCCCAATAATAATCTGGTAGATCTTTTTCATTTAGCATAGCCCGAGATACCTCTCCAATATGCCTGTTTTTTCTTTCTGCAATTCCATTTTGCTGTGGGGTATGACTGCATGAATATTGCTGCTTTATACCATGCTTCTGCAAGAACCTTGCAAACTCATTTGAGAGGTACTCTCCCCCTCCATCTGACCTTAGGCATTTTATTTGCAGGCCTGTTTCTTTTTCAACCATAGCTTTGAAAGCTTTGAAGTGCCCAAACACTTCACTTTTCTTTTTCATAAAATACACCCACAGTTTTCTGCTGAAGTCATCAATAAATGTGACAAAATAGTGACAGCCTCCAATAGATGCAGCTTTTGTAGTCCACACATCAGAGTGGATTAATTCCAATGGCTTTTTACTCTCTTGAACATGCCTAGGAAAAGGTTTCCTTGCCTGTTTCCCAAATTGACAGGCTTCACAAACCTTGTGCATTTCTGCAACCTTGAATTTAGGCAATCCTGCAACAATATTTTGGGCTTGCATTGATTTTAGTCGCTGTATATTAACATGACCAATGCGTTTGTGCTAGATATCAATATCTACAACTACACCGGTCCCATGTGCAAACATTGCTGCACTCAATTCAGGCATGTCTGCATCCAACGTAAACATCCTGCCCTTCTTCTTTCCTTTTGCTATCAAGCGACCGTTATTTTTCATATCCTCAACAAAGCATCCATGAGGATTAAATCTAACCTGCAAGCCCTGCTCAACCATTTGACCAACAGAAACCAGGTTCTTGGTGATGTTCGGGACATGAAATACATCAGACAAGTATTTCTTTTTCCCATCCTGCATAGACAAAGGAATTTTACCAATCTGCACAATAGGATGTGCAGTATCATCACCAGTCTCCACAAATCCTGGTTTTTCCATTTTTCTTGCATCCTGCATCCATTCAGCGTGACCTGTCATGTGGTTTGACGCACCCGAGTCAACATACCACACATCATTGCTTTCTTCTGCACTTGTTACAGAATTTGTCATATGCTGCACCATAAACAAATGCTCATTTCTGTCATCGCCCTGTCTACTAGAGGATGCATAATTGCCTTGCTGCAATTTTCCACTCATAATGTCATTCTACTTTTTGTAGCAGTCTTTAGCCATATGACCCATTTTGCCACAATAGTAGCATTCAACATTGCTGTTTGCATTTTGGCTTCTCTGCCATCCACCACGGCCTCTTTGGCTCCCCCTGCCTCTAGAGTTACCACGTCCTCCTGCATAGGACTGCATATTCTGATTTCTACCACGGCCTGCAGATCGGCCTCCTCTACCTCTGCCTCTACCTCTGCCGGCATTTGAGTAGAAGACAGTTTCTTTTGAAGTTCTTGCTGAAGAAGATGCACCCCCATTTCTCTGCTCTTCAGAAATTTGAAGAGCAATCAACTCCTCAAAATCAGGAAAGTTTTCACGGATGGCAATGGATGTCTGGAACTGTGCATAATCCTTTCCTAGACCATTCAAGGTCACAGAAACCAAATCATCATCATCCACTGGCGACCCAATGGAAGCAAGTGCATCTGCAATTTTCTTCACTTTCATGTGGTAGTCATTTATGCTCAAATTTTCTCTCTGCACATTGTGCAACTCCTGTTTGAGTTGCATTTTCCTGGCTTGCGTATTTGTGCTATACATTTTTGCCAAAGTATCCCATGCCTCCTTTGGCGTATTTGCATCCTGAATATGCACAATCATGGAGTCCGAAATACTGATAGACAGCGAGTACATAACTTTCCTGGCTCTCTCATGCCATCCTTTGAATGCCTGCATTTCCTGTTGACTGGGAACATTAGGAAGAACAGGTTCTTCTTCATTTCCTGTAATGAATTCCCAATAGCCTTTTCCCATCAAGAAATTCGTCATTCTAAAATTCCATGCTTGGAAGTTGTTCTTGTCAAGCTTTTCAGTGACAATCTGTGAAAGAGAATTAGATGCCATTACAGAACACTGCAAAATATTCTGTCATTGCAAAAAACACAGCTTTTGCCTCACACGGGCAGATTTGCAAAATCGACGGGAGTGGTATTTCACCACACAATCACTTCCTAGTGACGATTTTGCATCAACAGGCAATAGGCATGAATCTGCAACTCCCAATATCTCTGCACACAGGCATACGATGCAATTTCTGTGGCACCTTTCCACCGACTAGCCGCGCAGTGGTCGCACAGCAAAAAATAGGGCCTTTTTCTGAGTGCCTGCGTAGAACTTCCGCCTTCAAAACGGGCCCCGAAACGGCCTCAAATCAGAAAAATAAAGTCACTGAGGGCTTCACCTTCTCCCGCAGCATATACTGCGCCCTCGCCACACCGCGAAGGGCATCTCAATCTGAAACAGTGCAATCATGCACTTCTCGCTGTGCTACCTGCAGAGATTTGCTCCCAAACTCGAAATAGGAAAGCAACACTGGTCCTCTTACCAGGACACCACGAACTTGGCTTGCTTTCTTGAGCTCCTTACCACGAACAAGGCTCTGATACCATGTGAAGATTGTGGGAGAGAGGGAAGGAGTCTCACTTGAGGCTTTCTCACATGCACAATGGGGGAATACACATGAAGGTGGAGGCTGAAAAACAGTTTTCCTCTTCTTAGTTGTGTAAGCCAAAAGAACTCTAGTACAAAGAAATAGAAGAACCCTATATGTGGGTCTCAAACCAAACTCAACTAACTAAGGTGGCATACTAACTGAGCCACAAACTATAGTAGATAAGGATAGCTGTCATCCAGCTATTATTCGTGGGCGGTGTACCAACCGCATCTCCAGCTAACAAGTCGGTGACATAAGTACACAACGGTCACCCTGGCATATCTCGAGTGGAGCTCGATATCTCACAGCGCCGCCCCCTTCCTCCTCCCCTGCGCACCCCCCTTGCAAAAAACCACCCCCCCCCCCGGGCGCCGCCGTCGGCAAAGCCCCCCACCCCCGAAAAAAAAAAAAAAAAAAAAAAAAAAAACCTAACCTAAAACTAACCTCAGGTTAGTTACTAACTACGGTTAGGTTAGTCGAATAACCCTAGGTTAGTTAGTCCTAACTACAGTTTGGTTAGGTTAGTTAGGTTAGCATTAACTAGAGTTAGGTTAGGTTAGTTTAGTTAGCCCTCGGTTAGGTTAGTCAGTTAGTATCTAACTACAGTTAGTTAAACCTCCCAGTTACAGTAACTGGGAGGATCTAGGTTAGTTAGTCTAACTAGAGTCACTTAGTTTCAACCCCTCGGTTGGACTTAAAGTCCATTCACACCACCATTAGGACCCCCCAAACGCCAAATTTAGCCCTCCTTTAACCCCTTGAAACTCATCCGTTTGGGACCCAAATTGAACCCCGTTTGAACCCAGATTTCACACACGTAAACACCACGTTACGGGGTATTTTTCCAGCCCATTGCACACCATTTCGTCATCCCTAGCACACGTTCGTTCGTGCCCCCGTGTGGGCCTCATTTTGCATTAATTCACTCGTATTTTCACGCCGCGACCTCCGATTAACGATCCATCTGCACCGGCACATTTCCCTACACACGTAGGACAATCCTAGGCACATTATTAACACGACAGTCCCTACACATGTTAACATCACTCTAACTCTCCTAACGACACCACCTCCACGCCCGCCCTTGGGGTAGCGATCCCCTTGGCAAATCACGCACCATCTGCATGCAGTTACGTTCCGGCCAATGACTTCGACTCCAACGCTCGCCCAATCCGCAACTAACTCCACTGCAACAACCGGCCCTGCCAATCCTCTACCCCGAATCCCCCCTTGAGGTTCAACAACTTCCTTTAACTCCTCCACGCCCCAACATGGCTGGACGTCGTCCTGAGCATGATGGGGACATCGAGCTCGATGCCGAGGCTGACAACTTCTTCAATCGACGAAATCACAACAATCACGGCCGACGCCCCTTGGGAAAACTGGAACTTCCCAAATATAATGGTAGGGGAGACCCTGCTCGCTTCCTCCAACATTTTGATGCCGCATGTCGAGCAGGTGGTGATCAATCCCATGAAACTAAGGTGGCTTGGTTTCCAATGGCCTTAACTGATGAGGCGTCAGAATGGTACCTCGACCTTCTTGTGGAAGAACGTGCTACATGGGACCTACTTCAAACTGAATTCAAACGTCGCTTTCAAACGGAGAGGCTACAAGATGATCCCGCTCTCCAACTCAGCAAGATCGAACAAGGCCGGAGGGAAGATGTACGCACATACCTGGGAAAGATGAAGAGATTGATCGCAAAATGTGACCCACGCCTAGATGCAAAGTACCTCACGGCATGGTTCATAGCAGGCCTCAGAAAGAAAATCCGCAAGGATATGAAAAAGATAAGTAGCTATGAAACATTCAATGCTGCTCATGCGGCAGCCATTGACATCGAATAAACATCTTTTTTGAATAAACATCTTTTGAGAGTGTGGAATGAAAGTGTGTTGTACAATTATGCATGCAATCATTTATGTGTCTAAGCGAAAGCGTGTGAGTGCACGTGACCTAGTAGCTAAGTAGGGACTAACTATATGCTTTTTTTGCTGGGATTTTCATAGGGCAGCTAGAACTCATTCACCAATCCTGAGCTCTAGGTAAAATCGATTGAGGCTACCTATATGTGCGAAGACGTACATATGCAAGTGAGTGCTCATGATACAATCTAATCCTAACTAAGGAAGACTTGGTTTCCCAAATCTTCGTTTTTGTCGGGGATGGCTCGCGTGTTGATGTAGTAGCGCTTTAGTCGGCTCCCGTTTATTGTTGTGTTGAATTGGACTCCATCGAGTGTTTCAAGTAGCACAGCTCCAATGGGATTCAGCTTTCGTACTCGGTAGGGTCCTTGACCTAGATACTTCAGTTTTCCCTTGTGTACTTTAGCATTGTATAACAGGACTAAGTCGCCTTCCTTGATGTCTTTAGCTTTCAGATTCCTGTCAAACCATGCCTTTCTTCGACGTTTTTCTGTTGTCATGGCATGATAAGCGACTAGTCTTGTCTCTGTATGCTTTTCCAACTGACAGAGCCTTTCTTTCAAGGACTCATGATCACCCATGCGTTCCTGTATTGCGATGCGCAGACTTGGTATTATAAATTCAAGTGGGACCACGGCTTCAAGGCCGTACACCAATTGAAAAGGTGTGTTCCCTGTACTGACCTTGAATGTGGTTCTGTATGCCCATAAGGCTGCATTCAGTTTCTCTGCCCAATCAGAACGCTGCGGTTCTACTACCTTGGTGAGGATATTGCATACGATTTTGTTTGTGGATTCTGCTAATCCATTCCCTTGGGGGTAGTAGGGTGTGCTTTTTCTATGAATGACCATGAAGCCAGACAAGAGTTCTTGGATTACCTCATTGACAAAATGTGTGCGCCAAATGTTGGCTCTTTCCTACCGCTTTCGTAGGAAGAGCTGGGTATTCTATGTTGCAGGGTTCCAAGGCTTTTTGTCACCTACAGATATATTGGGATTGTCGTTGTAGTATATATGTAGCTTAGGACCTCGAGTCGTGTTCCGGTGAGAGACGTAGGCTTAAGTGTGGTGAGTAAACATAATGCAAGCATGTGTAAAAGGCACGTAAACCATTGTTGTTGGGGTAATGAAGGCTTTCGCCTTCATTGGGGGTTGTAGGGTTTAGGAGGAGTTTAAGGGTTCAGAAGGAGGTTCTAGGGTTTAGAAAGAGTTCAGGGTTAGAAAGAGTTCCAGGGTTCAGAAGGAGGTTCCAAGGTTTAGAAAGAGTTCAGGGTTAGGAGGAGGATCCAAGGTTCAGAGTAGAGTACATGGTGGAGAACTCGTCTCCCTCGTAGATCATTGAGTTTAAGGGTTTAGGAAAGCATAGGAGTGGGAGAGGAAGAAGGTGTAAGAGCATGGGTGAAGTAAGAGAGAGAGGAGGAAGGAGGAGGAGGGAAGAGGAGGAGGGAGAGGGAGGAGAGAGGAGGAGGAGGAGGAGGGAGGAGGAGGAGGAGGAGGAGGAGGGAGGAGGAGGGAGGAGGAGAAGGAGGAGGAGGAGGGAGAAGGGAGGAAGAGAGGGAGAGGATGGGTTGCAGGGTTGGAGGAGAGGGGAGAAGGGTTGCAAGGTTAGGACATGCTTTTGGACGTGCAGTGCAAGGAAGCATGGACACTTGAGACAAATGCTTGGAATACCAATGTAGACTCAACACAATGCCCCAAGAGTGTCGGCTTCATTCCATTATGGGGTATTTATACAAGTTGGAGAGCTTCCCTCTCTGCATGTAACACAAAGTCGTATCACAAAGTTGTAACACAAAGTTGTGTCACAAAGTCGTAACACATTCTCTCTCTTCATGTAGAAGATGTAACACAAAGTTGTTACACAAAGTTGTTACACAAAGTTGTTACACAAAGTCGTAACATAAACTTGTAACACAAACTTGCAACACAAAGTTGTTACACAAAGTCGTAACATAAAGTTGTGTCTAGAAGTTGTAACACAAAGTTGTAACACCTTCTCTTTCTTCATAAGTTCATGTTGGCACAGAGTCAACACCCTTGCTCCATAGCCCCCCTCTTCATTCCCACCCCTCTTAATCCGTTTTCCCCGCCTATGTTAACACTTCTTCCCTCACGTTCCCTTTTCCTCCATGTCCCTTGCGCGTCGCCATGCCTAGTGTCTAGACTCATGCATTGATTTCTTTTTTAGTTAATACCACCAACTCAAATCCTTATGGCTACCATCCCCTCTCAAATACCCTTTTCTCTACCAGACCAACTATTGAAAAAGTTTCAACCACTATCAAAAGATGCTCAAGACTCTTAAAATATTGAGGAAGTTAAGAGTCTCCCCACATCCTCTTTATCCCACATAGGAATTCTAAAAAGATTCCTCTAGACTCCACACTCTTCCACAGTCATCCACACGCCTTCCACATGCTTGGCATGTGATTCCTCTTATATCATCTGAACACATGGACATGAGACCCACCTCTTTATATGAGTCACTCTTCCTATTTTCTGAAAACCCCATAATATCCCATACACAAATAACTCTCACCCCATACCAAGGTATTTATCATTCATACACATGGTATTTACAATGATCCATTCCACTCATCCTCTCAATCCCATACTATATCTTAGAAAATAGAAATAAGTGAGAGCCGCTAGGCTATCACTTGATACTCAAACTCTTATCAAAAGTAGAGAAAAACAATACCAATGCCAAATAAAATATATCAATATTTGGTGTCACATCTTTTCCCCCCATCAGATCCTCTCTAGTAACAAAGAGGGTCTACTAGCCCTCAAGGTGGTCGAGCATAGAAGAATTTAAGGCGATACTCATTGTGCATCCGAGTATCACCATGCCCTCAACATCCTCATGCTGATAGGTTCCATTGGTGAACTCCTTCTGGACTCTATATGTTCCCTCTCATCGGTTAATAAAATTTTTGTCTAGCCGCTTGTCCAAATAGCTATCAAATCTCATGACCGAATCTCCTTTTGCAATATTCTTCTTCTTGCATAATTTGGTCTCAAAATGGGCCTTGCACCTTTTTTGAGAATCTTCCCAGTTTCGCAAAGCCTGTAAAATGCATTCATCCAAGGCTTCTAGCTGTGCCAAGCATTGAGCATAGGCATCCTCCTATCCTTCTATTCTTGCAACAGCAATGCGAGACTATGTATCTCCAATTCGACAGGCAAAATGGGTTCTATCCCATACACTAGTTGGAATGGTGTAAACCCAGTTCACTAAACCATCAAATGTCAATTGTCAAGGTCTAAAGAACAAAGAAAAACAAGGTTCAAATAAGTGATGCATTAAATCAAAGAGGACAGTTATAGCAGGGTGATTAGAGCCATCATACGGTGGATTCTCCCGAATATTTAGGGGAAGATTACAAACTTCCCTTAGTTCTATGCAATATCATGATGGAGGATGGCAGGTCCTTTAGAGCCATCAGATGATGGATTCCCTCAGATATTTAGGATAACGTTATAAACTTCCCTTGGTTCTATGCAAAATCATGATGGAGGATGAATGAAGAGAATGGCCAGTTCACCACTAATCATGGAGTTTAACGTCATAAGCCAAAACCATTTTAAGAAGAGATGGTATATGAGCTAATCAAGTCTTACTTCTATCATGGTAACTTGAAACTCTATTGTAATTTCACCTACCATCCTTCACCTTCCATATATTCCTGCACACTTCTATGTTACCATGGCAAGACCTACCACTCTCTTCATCACCAAAGAACTCCCCTTCAACACCTTCTCTAGCTTTATTAAGGAGGTTGATGAGCAATTAAGGGGATACATCTTAAAGTTTGACCCAACATTACAAACATCTCAAAGTTTGCTCGATTATTTTTTGACAATGAGAGAGATTCATTGGAGGGACTCATTTTATCGAGTCTATGTCACAATCATCCCTTAATATTGGGAAATTGGGTGTGACAATGTAGAGTTTTAATAAGGCCTCACAAAGATCCCTAACCAACTATTAATCGACTACATGCAATCGATGGAGAATAGCAATGCTTTGGGTGATAATTCAAGTGGAAAGAGGATGAAAACTCAATGAAATTATGATTAAGAAAAAAATGTTACGCGACCTAATTGCTTTCATCACCTACTGAGACCTTGGGTGACAGAGCTTCACCTATGTGGCAATACAGGCAGCATCAGATGTAGTGCAGTCAGTCGGGTGGCCAATCAAAGTATATATGAGGATCATAACAAAGGGTTGCATGTGTGAAGATTGTGGGAGAGAGGGAAGGAGTCTCACTTGAGGCTTTCTCACATGCACAATGGGGGAATACACACGAAGGTGGAGGCTAAAAAACAGTTTTCCTCTTCTTAGTTGTGTAAGCCAAAAGAACTCTAGTACAAAGAAATAGAAGAACCCTATATGTGGGTCTCAAACCAAACTCAACTAACTAAGGTGGCATACTAACTGAGCCACAAACTATAGTAGATAAGGATAGCTGTCATCCAGCTATTATTCGTGGGCGGTGTACCAACCGCATCTCCAGCTAACAAGTCGGTGACATAAGTACACAACGGTCACCCTGGCATATCTCGAGTGGAGCTCGATATCTCAACACTCCCCCTCGAGCTCCATCCCAAATCCTGCACACCAAGCAGGTCTCTGAACTTGCGCAGCTTCTCTGTGCCCAATGCTTTCGTGAATATGTCAGCTACCTGATCCTCTGTGCTGACATAAACTAGATCAATAAGACCTAGTAAAGCCTTCTCCCGCACATAGTGATAATGCACCTCAATGTGCTTTGTTCTGGCATGAAAGACTGGGTTCTTTGCCAAGTGTATACTGCTCATGTTGTCATAATAAATGACAACCGGCCCATCTGTAGACTGATGCATATCATAGAGTAGCTTATGCAACCAAGCTACCTCACATGCAGCCATTGCTGCACCCCTGTACTCAGCCTCTATGCTCGACAAGGCAACTGTAGGCTGTTTCTTGTTGCTCCCAGTGACTGCAGCACTCCCAAAAGAGAACACATATCCACTGGTAGATCATCTATCAGAAATGCTACCAGCCCAATCAGCATCAGTGTATCCATGCAACTGTATCTGAACCCCAGCCTCATAAAATAGTCCATACTGCAATGTGGACTTCACATACCGGAGTATGCGTCTAGCCGCATCCAAATGCGATTTCCTTGGAGCCTGCATAAACTGACTTACCAACCCAACAGCATAGCTCAAATCTGGCCTGGTAATAGTCATGTAAATCAAACTTCCTACTATGCGTCTGTACATAGTAGGGTCTTCCAGAAGCTCACCTTCATCTGTGCTCAGCTTCACATTCTGCTCCAAAGGAACTGAAATAGGCTTACAGCCTGTCATCCCATATTTGGACAGCATGTCCAATCCATACTGCCTCTCCAAGAGCTGTATCCCACTTGGTGATCTAATCACCTCAATGCCCAAGAAATAACGCAGCTCTCCCAAATCCTTCATCTCAAACTTCTGCCTCAATAGCATTTTCACATGAAGGATATCTTCATCACTATCACCTGTGATGATCAAATCATCAACATAAATGACCAGCAGCATAATCCCTTTCTCTGTTTTTCTCACATAGAGTGAGAAATCTGCCTTGGAAATCTGAAAGCCAATAGTGACAAGATACTGTCCTATCTTGTCAGACCATGCTCTAGGTGCTTGCTTCAAGCCATACAAGGCTTTCTTCAACCTGCAAACAAACTCAAGATGAGTAGCATGAACATAACCTGCTGGCTGCTCCATAAAGACCTCTTCTTGCAAATCACCATGCAAGAAGGCATTCTTTACATCCATCTGATGTAAAGACCATCCCTTTGATGCAGCCATAGCAATGGCTGCTCTTACGGTTGCCATCCTTGCAACCGGGCTGAAAGTTTCTTCATAATCAATGCCATATGTCTGTGCATACCCCTTGACAACTAATCTTGCCTTGTATCTATTCACAGAACCATCTGCATTGTGCTTGATCTTATAAACCCACTTACAACCAATTGCATTCTTGCCTTTAGGCAAAGGCACCAATTCCCATGTAGCATTAGCATCCAAGGCATCCATTTCTTCATCCATGGCTTTCTCCCATTTTTCATTTCCCATGGCTTGCTCAAAAGAAGTGGGTTCTGGTTCCTGTATCACTTTGACCATATAGGCATAGTGAATGGCTATAAATCCATCATATTTCAGCCTATCCACAGGATACCTAACCCTGGTAGACCTGCGCAAAATAGGCTCACTTCCAGGTGTTCTCAAAACATCCCTGGTCTTCCTTACTCCAGGTGTAACAACAGAAGGAATACCCAACTCATCATCAATGCTCTGTTCTGAGCCATTGGATTCACCATCCACATAAGAGTGACCTGCATTCACATCAAACATGGGCTGATCTACCTTCTCTTTTCCTTTTCGTGATACCTGCGTACCACTATCTGCATTGCTTTGAGGAGATTCTCCTGATCTCAATCTACCTGTCCATGGTGAAGTATGTGAACCACTTCTAGAGGACACTGCAGGTCCACTGATATTTTGTGATTGCTGCTGTGAATTTTGTGCAGCAATACCATTTTGTGCATCTACATCAATCATCACATTTACTGGTTTATACTAGCTGCTCATCTCATCAAAAACAACATCTCTGCTCACTGTGAACTTACGTGTAGAAGGGTTATAGCATCTATACCCTTTCTGCTGCAGAGAATAACCAATAAAGACGCACTTCTCAGCTTTTGGATCCAACTTGGACCTCAACTCATCTGGCACATGGACATAGGCAATGCATCCGAAAATCTTCAAATGAGAAATATCTGGTTTCCTACCAGTATACATCTCCTCTGGCGTCATGCCATGTATTGCTGCAGTGGGAGTCCTGTTCATTATATAGACTGTTGTAGCAACTGCTTCAGCCCAATAATAATCTGGTAGATCTTTTTCATTTAGCATAGCCCGAGATACCTCTCCAATATGCCTGTTTTTTCTTTCTGCAATTCCATTTTGCTGTGGGGTATGACTGCATGAATATTGCTGCTTTATACCATGCTCCTGCAAGAACCTTGCAAACTCATTTGAGAGGTACTCTCCCCCTCCATCTGACCTTAGGCATTTTATTTGCAGGCCTGTTTCTTTTTCAACCATAGCTTTGAAAGCTTTGAAGTGCCCAAACACTTCACTTTTCTTTTTCATAAAATACACCCACAGTTTTCTGCTGAAGTCATCAATAAATGTGACAAAATAGTGACAGCCTCCAATAGATGCAGCTTTTGTAGTCCACACATCAGAGTGGATTAATTCCAATGGCTTTTTACTCTCTTGAACATGCCTAGGAAAAGGTTTCCTTGCCTGTTTCCCAAATTGACAGGCTTCACAAACCTTGTGCATTTCTGCAACCTTGAATTTAGGCAATCCTGCAACAATATTTTGGGCTTGCATTGATTTTAGTCGCTGTATATTAACATGACCAATGCGTTTGTGCCAGATATCAATATCTACAACTACACCGGTCCCATGTGCAAACATTGCTGCACTCAATTCAGGCATGTTTGCATCCAACGTAAACATCCTGCCCTTCTTCTTTCCTTTTGCTATCAAGCGACTGTTATTTTTCATATCCTCAACAAAGCATCCATGAGGATTAAATCTAACCTGCAAGCCCTGCTCAACCATTTGACCAACAAAAACCAGGTTCTTGGTGATGTTCGGGACATGAAATACATCAGACAAGTATTTCTTTTTCCCATCCTGCATAGACAAAGGAATTTTACCAATCTGCACAATAGGATGTGCAGTATCATCACCAGTCTCCACAAATCCTGGTTTTTCCATTTTTCTTGCATCCTGCATCCATTCAGCGTGACCTGTCATGTGGTTTGACGCACCCGAGTCAACATACCACACATCATTGCTTTCTTCTGCACTTGTTACAGAATTTGTCATATGCTGCACCATAAACAAATGCTCATTTCTGTCATCGCCCTGTCTACTAGAGGATGCATAATTGCCTTGCTGCAATTTTCCACTCATAATGTCATTCTACTTTTTGTAGCAGTCTTTAGCCATATGACCCATTTTGCCACAATAGTAGCATTCAACATTGCTGTTTGCATTTTGGCTTCTCTGCCATCCACCACGGCCTCTTTGGCTCCCCCTGCCTCTAGAGTTACCACGTCCTCCTGCATAGGACTGCATATTCTGATTTCTACCACGGCCTGCAGATCGGCCTCCTCTACCTCTGCCGGCATTTGAGTAGAAGACAGTTTCTTTTGAAGTTCTTGCTGAAGAAGATGCACCCCCATTTCTCTGCTCTTCAGAAATTTGAAGAGCAATCAACTCCTCAAAATCAGGAAAGTTTTCACGGATGGCAATGGATGTCTGGAACTGTGCATAAAGCCTTTCCTAGACCATTCAAGGTCACAGAAACCAAATCATCATCATCCACTGGCGACCCAATGGAAGCAAGTGCATCTGCAATTTTCTTCACTTTCATGTGGTAGTCATTTATGCTCAAATTTTCTCTCTGCACATTGTGCAACTCCTGTTTGAGTTGCATTTTCCTGGCTTGCGTATTTGTGCTATACATTTTTGCCAAAGTATCCCATGCCTCCTTTGGCGTATTTGCATCCTGAATATGCACAATCATGGAGTCCGAAATACTGATAGACAGCCAGTACATAACTTTCCTGGCTCTCTCATGCCATCCTTTGAATGCCTGCATTTCCTGTTGACTGGGAACATTAGGAAGAACAGGTTCTTCTTCATTTCCTGTAATGAATTCCCAATAGCCTTTTCCCATCAAGAAATTCGTCATTCTAAAATTCCATGCCTGGAAGTTGTTCTTGTCAAGCTTTTCAGTGACAATCTGTGAAAGAGAATTAGATGCCATTACAGAACGCTGCAAAATATTCTGTCATTGCAAAAAACACAGCTTTTGCCTCACACGGGCAGATCTGCAAAACCGACGGGAGTGGTATTTCACCACACAGTCACTTCCTAGTGACGATTTTGCATCAACAGGCAATAGGCATGAATCTGCAACTCCCAATATCTCTGCACACAGGCATACGATGCAATTTCTGTGGCACCTTTCCACCGACTAGCCGCGCAGTGGTCGCACAGCAAAAAATAGGGCCTTTTTCTGAGTGCCTGCGTAGAACTTCCGCCTTCAAAATGGGCCCCGAAACGGCCTCAAATCAGAAAAATAAAGTCACTGAGGGCTTCACCTTCTCCCGCAGCATATACTGCGCCCTCGCCACACCGCGAAGGGCATCTCAATCTGAAACAGTGCAATCGTGCACTTCTCGCTGTGCTACCTGCAGAGATTTGCTCCCAAACTCGAAATAGGAAAGCAACACTGGTCCTCTTACCAGGACACCATGAACTTGGCTTGCTTTCTTGAGCTCCTTACCACGAACAAGGCTCTGATACCATGTGAAGATTGTGGGAGAGAGGGAAGGAGTCTCACTTGAGGCTTTCTCACATGCACAATGGGGGAATACACACGAAGGTGGAGGCTGAAAAATAGTTTTCCTCTTCTTAGTTGTGTAAGCCAAAAGAACTCTAGTACAAAGAAATAGAAGAACCCTGTATGTGGGTCTCAAACCAAACTCAACTAACTAAGGTGGCATACTAACTGAGCCACAAACTATAGTTGATAAGGATAGCTGTCATCCAGCTATTATTCGTGGGCGGTGTACCAACCGCATCTCCAGCTAACAAGTCGGTGACATAAGTACACAACGGTCACCCTGGCATATCTCGAGTGGAGCTCGATATCTCAACAGCATGGAGCTAAAATTGATCCAAATAGGCAAGGCTTAGAGCATTTCTACAAGTTCATATCTCACAATGATCCAAACTGTTGCATGGAGATGAATTTTATACAAATAGGCAAGGCAAAGAACATTTCAATGAGTTCATATTTCGCAATGATCTATAGATACCTATTAGGACCATCAACTTGGAGAAAACCTTCTACAACATCAAGGTTTGTACCTACGAATTAGTAAAAGATGCACCCCAGTACTCTCGAAAGTAGTACAAAAATGGAAGCAAAAAAAAAAAGAGCAAGTTGAAGACCAAGAAATTAGATAACAAGGGCAATGGAGGGGAGAGTAGGAAGCACAAGACAATCAATATCAATGAGGCTGAGGCCCCCGTGCTAGTGCTAGTGCAAGTGCCAAATAAGAGGCATCTCAATGAGAGATGAGCATCTATTGATTCTACTTTGTCCCCGCCAGTGCTAGTGCAAGTGCCAAATAAGAGGCATCTCAATGAGAGATGAGCAAGAATTCTTCGCATCTCCCCCTTTCAAACAAGAGGAAGTGCATCCACCACCTTAGCCCAACCCAATGGCCACAGTGGACAATCAAGACTCATTGCTTCCTATAGAGATCCTAGTCTCCCTTACACAACCCTCCTCCCTCATGATAGAGCATAGATCATGTGCCATATGAATCATTTGAACATGATGATTCTTATTTTGATGGGTAGGATGATGGAAGTTGAGAGGGCGATCAGGAGGCCTACACATTTAAAGTGGAAATAGAGCTATTAAGAAAGGTGGTAGTAGCTATCGAGGATTATAAATTTGAAGCCCAACATCTACACCAACAAGAAGTTGGTTTTATCATAGAATCGAACATGCGGCTCACATTTATAAAGTATATGAAAGAGCAATTTCCAAGAAATGTTATTGCATTAGTAATAGATAATGCCTCAGGTTATAAGACTAAAAGTGAGATGATCATGGCAAAGTATCCCACGTTAACATGGGTGCCATGTGGTGCTCATACTTTCAACTTATGGTTGAAAGATGTCACTCAATTGGCATTTGTCCAACTAGTGCTACAAGGTGCTAATAGTCTTGTTAATTTTGTGAAAAGCCATTAGCATGCTGTGTTTAGGCTCAGGGGGGTCACCTCTAAAATGTTAGTGTACCACGTGCATTCAAAAGGAGGGATATTTTGAATCCCACTATTGAGAAAAATTTAATAGGATTACAATAACAGGAGGGGTTTTAAAATTCAATGTTAGAAAAAAATATATTAGTTCATAAGTAAAGAGGGTGGTTTTATTGGGGAAATGTTTTCGTTGAGGGGTTTTTTAAATACCCCTTGAATGCATGTGGTACCTAGGATTTCTTAGTAGTGCATCCCCCTAGGTTTATAGAGCACTTAGTGAAGCAACTATGGCAACTTTGTACGTCAGACTAGTTTTGCCATATCTTTTCTTGTGCTTTCTAGATCTCTAGAAATGCATCAAGCTTTATTGCTAACAGATGATGGGATGACTGGCTTGAAAAAAATACATGATATACATTACCTGGTAATTGAAACAGACATCTTGTATAGTTAGGTTCATTTTGGAGAAATGTGGAAAGTATCAAAGAAGGTGTAGAGCCATTTGTGCTTGTGCTAAGGATGGTTGATGCGGATAATGCCTTTGTTATGGGGGTAAAGTGTATTGCTTAATGTTGGAAGCAATATGACAAGTTAAAGAATCTGTGCGCTTTTCACACAAGGAAAGAAACTCGTCTCACAATTGGTTGATAGGAGAGGGAACGCAAACCCCTTTGCATGGATATGCATTTTCAATACATCCACAATATCAAATTCATTCCCAATCGCAAAATTTGGAAGTCATAAGCAACTTTTGAGAGGTTTGTAAAAAATTGCTTGTCTAGGTTGGTGTAGATTGGCTTTCTCTTCATGCATCTATATGTATGCGTTTGTTTCTTGTGTACATAGTTGGAATTTCTAATTGTGTTGTTTTCTCCCTTCCAATCACCTGTCTTCTTACATCCATGGCATCCTTATTCAATTCACAATCAAAGCCCAATATTGAATAATCTTTTGATGGTCTCATCTTTGCCTTAAATGTCCTTTCAAAGTATTCAAAAGCTTGAAATTCATCTACCCATGAGAGAACATCACTCATTAACACACCCTACATGGTTTTCTTAATACCAAAAATTCTTTCACCAAGACATTTCTATAGATAAAAATTTATAATTTCTCAATGTGCATGAATGTTTCCACACCAGATAAAGCATCACTTCTCGAACCTTTCAATTTGACATTGTCAATGAGATGCCATGCCTGATAAGCCATCACCAATGAAACCTTTTTAATTCTCAATTTGCTAAAGAATTCATTCACTCTTTCTATTGCATTTAACATTGAGATGAAAAGTTCTCAAATTTTGTGACATTGTCATGCATTTTCATAGGTACATCTTTCTCTCTAATGGCCCCCATCGAATAGGCTTTAGTAGCATATTTGGAACAACTATGCCTCCAATACCATGATATTGTGGGACCCCCTATTAGTGTTGGCATAGTCTCTGGGGCACATCTTGTCCCTAGCATCCCATATGGCACTAACATGGATATCTGAGATCAAGATAAGTCTGATCGAGACATTTTAGAGGGTTCTACTGAAACCATGCAAATGATGATCAGACGAGGACACACACCTTAGGAAATGCAAGGGACAAGAAAAAGAGGAGGAGGACACAAGAAAGGGAAAATAAAAAGCGAATACAAGCAAGAGAGGAAAAAGGAGCACAAAGAAGTGAAGATTAAATCCTTTTCAAGAGAGTGATATCACTTTGATAGTTGAGTATGTTGAGAAACCATCTCAACATCATGTGCTAAATATGTGCATAGCACTCACTATAAGGCACATGCCATTTTTCGATGGAAATACTAATCTTTTTTACACTAAAAGGTTTTGTTTGGACAGGCGCAAAGGTTGGTATTTATGTCTCTATTAGTGTTGGAAAAGAAATGTCGCTATATAAGCGTTGCTATATGGCAACTCTAGTAAACATCACTATATAGCGACATTGGTAAAATGTCGCTATATATCGATGCTTAACAAAAACTTAAAAAAAACATTAGTGGGGCTAAACAGGTCCACAGCAAGCCTTGTTTTTCCCCACTAATGTTTTTTTTATAGTAATTACAAAAGAATGTTTACAAGCACACAAGCGAGATAAAACTCTCAATCCTTGTTTGTTACAAAATTTCCCTTGTGAAAGAGGTGATACAAAATTGCTCAAACAAGTCGAGAGACAGAAGCATATACACGCCAAAGATATACAACATTGTTTGCTAGCTTGAGATCCCTGGCCCTCGTGAGCTATGCCTGATCCCTGGCCCTTGTCAAAGCCGTGTAAGCCAAATCCCTCATCATCACTGCGTTGACCTCCGCTACTGCTGCTGATGGGATGTTCAAGCTTGTACCCTAAGAGCGAAACCATATTAATTGGAAATTAGATTGGAACTTAAAGAATAAAACAATTTAAAAAGTGAGATTACAAGTAGGAGTAGACTTATACTATGTGAGCAGCCACATCTTGTCTATGCTTGGGCAATGGAAGGATCTATGTAGGTGTGGGATTTGCTAGTGTAGTTGTAGATCTCACTGCTGGAGCTGCAACAATGGTGGGAGAGTTGGAGCATCTAATACTCTAGGAGTAGACGCATCAACATACTCCCATTTTCCTTAAAGTACAAGAATGATCTCCATTCAATATTTCCATCTGGAGTTGTCTAGCTTAGTAGCAGCAGATGCCTCCAAATTGAGGTTGCTAGTGGTAGATATGGTGCAAGAAATGTACTCAAAAGTGGTTTTGAAATCACTATCTAAATCAACTGCTATAATACATTGACTGTATCAAGTGAAATTTGAACTATCAGTGAAGATAGAACTATAATATATAACCCAATTTGTTAGTACAGCGCTTGTGAAGAGTCGGTGAATCTCAGCGAGAAGTACGACATCAACGTCGTATTATCATGCGCCACTTACGGATGTATGGGGAGGAGCCGGAACCAGTACCCCCCGTTGGTGTTGCACATGTTGATGGATCATCGGTAAGTCAAAGCTATTTAAGTTCGCAATCTTATTGTATACCCGGAATTAGAAGATCTTCTATTTACACGAATGAGCTTATGACAGGATGACGAGGGTGACGAGGGTACACATATACCTTCTCACTTTCAACAAGACTATAGTCTCCCGGATGATGACGAGGGTATGGTCGACATGATGGATTCCATTTTTAGGGGCACTACATCCCACGTACACGTGATGTCAGAGTCTGAGGTGAAAATGCAAGAGTTGCAATCAACACAATTGTACGAGGGTGCCAGGATGTCTAAACTACGTGCTTGTCTCTCAATCTTGAATCTACAAGTACAGTATGGGTGGTCGGATACAAGTGTCTCGGCCTTAATGAGGTTAGCCCTTGCATTAATTTGATTGACTCATTATTTGGATATTGTTTGTTTTGAGAATCATCATTTGGATAGTGTCTTTGTCATAGGTTGCTCCAAAAGATGTTGCCTGCACCAAATACCATGCCCGCATCAAGAGATGAAGCGAAAAAGATGCTAACAATGGTGGGTATGGATTATGATACCATCCATGCTTGCCGTAATGATTGTATTCTCTTTCGTCGTGAGCATGGAGATTTGGCTAGTTGTCCAAAGTGTGGGGAACAACGATATAGAGATGACTTGTAGGGTGAGAGGATACCAATAAAGGTCTTAAGACACTTTCCCATCATTGCAAGAATACAACACATGTTTCGATGCAAATCCATAGCGGAGTTGATGACATGGCATGCATCTCATCGGTCCACTGATCACACATTGAGGATTCCCGCAGATTGTGCGGCTTGGAAGCACATAGATAATCAGTGGCCGGACTTTGCGAGAGAACCACGCAACTTACATCTTGGGCTAGCCATGGACGGCGTGAATCCTTTCGGGTTACGCTCGACATCTTGGTCGACATGGCCCAGAGTCGTGGTGAATTACAATATCCCACCATGGCTAACAATAAAAAAGGGACACCTCATGCTTGCACTACTTGTGCCAGGAAAGTACAAGGCAAAAAACATGGACGTGTACATGGCACCTTTGATAGAGGAGTTACAGATATTATGGAGAGGAGTGCAGGTCTTTGATATTTCCAGAGCTCCTAGGCATACCAATGATATTTTAGTCAGGGGTATCTTGATGTGGACCATGCATGACTACCCAGGATATGGAGAGTGCGCAGGTACGTGGTTATGTCTTTACATGTACAATGAGGGATTATGCTTTTTTTACTCTCTTTTGCACGCATGTCTTGTACTAACATATTCATGCACGCGTGCAGGACTTGTTACAAGTGGGTACCATGCTTGTCCTATTTGTGGACCCGCTTTGAAATCGCTTGCACACTACTCCAAACACATGAGGAAAAATGTTTATGAAGGTCATGCTCGATACCTTCCGCTCGACCATCTCGCACGTGGAGGTCAGCTTGATCCACCACCATCATATTTGAAAGCAAGTGATTGGATTCAAGCTTGGAGGGAGAATGGAGAGGAACCTCCTCCTGGTATGAAGAGGCTATCGATCTTCTCTCGATCTTTCATGAGCTTCCTTATTGGGGTCAGTTACAAATCAATCATCTCTTGGATCCCATGCATATCTTTAAGAATGTGGGGCTACCATTTGGGCACACTTGGTTGGTTCCAAGGACTCGAGAGGAGTGCGAGAAGACTTGCGTGCTATGAATAGGATGTCTCGTTTTTTGGCCCCAAGTGCATGCTTCAGAAAAAGTTGTCCTCCCGAAAGCAACGTGGATCCTCTCTACGAGGGAGGAGGCAGCGATCAAGGCAAACATTGCCTCTTTTCAAACACTGATAGGGTACATGCGTTGCTTGAAAGGAGCATTTTCAAAGGACAATAAGCTTAGTGGCCTCAAGTCCCATGATTGGCACAAGGTCTTACAGGTATTATAAGTAGAATTAGTGTACCGATAATAGTGATGCATTAGCGTAATTATTATTATGTTATATTGTTGACATGATTTCATTGTTGCTTTGATAGTTCATCCTTCCAATTACAATAAAAGGGTGCTTACAAGAAGATGTTAGAAATGCTATATTCAAGATCTGTGGTATTGTGAGGTATGCTTACTATCAATTTGCATTATGTATTTTCTTCATGGACATGTGAAATAGGTGGATATCTCAAATATCTTACATATGCATGGACATGTGAAATAGGTGGATATCTCAAAAAGAGATCTCTATATCGAGCATCAAGAAGGCTAGGGTGGAATCCATCGAAGCCGTATGCTTGCTTGAGAAGCACTTTCCCTCAAGCATTATGACAACTCAAGTCCACTTGCTTGTGCACATAGTTGATGAGGTGGCTATAGCAGGTACCGTTCATAATCGATGGATGTTTTTTCTCGAGCGGTTTATGAAAACTTTAAAGGGGTTTGTAAGACAAAGAGCAAGACCAGAAGCAAGCATGGCAGAGGAATGGCTTGTGCAAGAGTCATTAGTATATATCACAGAGTTTCTTGCATCCACGGATCCTGATATGCCACAAGCTTGGCACAACAAGGATGATGATCGCATCATTGTCGAGGTCCCCCAAGGAAAAGGGATTGAAAGAAAGATGAGCGAAGAGCAAATGGAGAAATTCAATAAGTTTTGTATCCTCAATAGCCCTGAGATGCAGAAGTGGATTGAGAGATATGAAGTGGCCAAAGCAGAAAGAATAAATGCAAGGACGAGATTCAGAGTAATGTACAGGCGATCACAACCATATCCACGAGATCTAGCTCTTCTCCCTACTCACATGTCACTTGATTGGCTACAACTAGCTATACGTAAAGCCGAACGTGATGGAGAGACAATAAACGAGCGCGAGCGGGAGTTATCATCTGGATGTATGGTGCATGTAAGTTTCTTATCTCTTGATGTAATTAAGTAATTATTTGTGGCAATATATGCTATAAAATAGGTGCATCTTCATTGTTTTAATGATGCTCTTTTATAGTAAAAAAAGTACAGTGCATTATGGTCATATGGACGACATTTTCGCGTAGAACGCATCGATTCAAAGAGAGTCACGTATGATTGTGGAGTCATGGCTAACTTCACACAAGATAGCCGAGCAAGTGCTTCGGATACCAATCTTCTCTCCTCACAGTTGGATTATTGTGGAACCATACGCGACATCTATGAAATTGATTTCAGACGATTTACTATTTTCATTCTTGATGTAAAATGGTTTAGAACTACTTACAATTGTCCCCATGCGACTATGAGAAAAGATGGTAGCGGTCTCTTTGCAATAGACTCCACCAAACATTGGACCGATGAAAGTGATACTTTTGTTCTTCCCGAGCACTGTGAGCAGGTGCATACTAATGATTTAATTAGTTGAAGCTTTCGTTTTTTAAGTCCATTGATATATATATAATTGACGACATTTGGCACATGATTTTTCATCTTCAATATAGGTGGTTTTTCATCCGGATCATTCTGATCCAAGATGGTGGTACGTGATCCAAGTTGCACCACGAAGTAAGCAGATTTTTGAAGATCGAGATGTGGATATGGAGATGCCACTACCAATGCCGGATCCAATTGATGAATCTAGCGAAGAAGATGTAGATCACCATATGAGGCAAGAGGAAGATGCGCATAATGACATCGCATGGGAGGAGGATGGAGATCACGATATTGACGAGAAGACAACAATCGTCAAGATCAATCACCACACTTAAGCTTAATTGAAGAAGATGATCAAATACTTTTAGGTGAACGTACGATGCTAGAGTACGATGATGATATAGGAGATCAACTCGGTATAGAGTTGGAGATAGACTTGCTTGGCGCCTTAGACTTGGCTCAAGATGAAACAGTTGATGTAAATGCTCTTATTTAATTTGATTTTTCTCATCTCAAACTTGGACATGAATATATGACTTCAAAGGCTTGCTGTACATGCTCTCATTTTTTAATTCTCTATGAGCTCAAACATGTATGAAAATTTAAAAAATTTTGTCATTGGAAGAAAATAATTTTTAAGGCTAAAAAAAAAAAAAAAACCTCTCTGTAAAACATCGCTATAATATATTGTCTCAGTGTCGCTATATAGCGACCTTTAAAAGTCGCTATATAGCGACTTTTATTAACGTCGCTATATAGCGACATTTAGCAAAAGTCGCTATATAGCGACGATTTACGACACTCGATTTTTATACCGACGATTAACGCTAAGCGGGTGCTAATCGTCGGTACGTAAACGTCGCAATAGGATGCGTGTGTAGTAGTGATGATTGTTGTGGCTCCCATAGATGATGACACTATGATACGGGAGCCACACAATCTTTGACAAGTGGCTAAGCCTTGCCCATTGAGCTTTGTAAGAAACACACTATTTATTTGATATGGGAATACAAGATACAAGTACTCACAACCAAATATTTCAGACTTGACACACAAAAACTTTAGCTCACATCCTACTCCAACAATTGATAGAGGTGGAAGGAAATATATTGAATAATCAACAAATTTGCATATTCTTCATTCAACAAGTGTATGTCCATGATATATTGCATTGAATCTATCAATGGGATAGATAGATCACAACACTACCAAGAATAAGAAAGGGATGGCTAGCTCAGCACAAGAGAGTAGGGCTTGCATGCTGACTCTACAAGCACACAATGTTTTGGTTGACCTAGCCATGTCCGCCCCACATCTTCGTCAATAGGCTATTGTTGTAGAAGAATTGCAAACTCAGATTACATCCCAAGGTAAAGATATTGAAACTCTATTAGTGTGCAACCAAAATCTAGAGGCTGAACTCACCTGATACAAAACCATGTTTGGAGATATAGTCATGACGAGGCATTTGACTCGTTCAATTTTGCATAATTGACTAATTTAGATAGCCAAGATGCAACACCAAGCAGTCAAGCCAATGTGGACATGGGGCCTAGTTCTTCAACTCCTTGAGATACATTCTATAAACATCATCTTGGAAAAAATTATATTGTGATATTTACCTCTTTGTTGTAGACATATATTGATCATTTGCCATTTTGTAAACATGATCAATGACAATATAACCTCTCCGTAAGCCACTTCGTGCTCCCGGGCGTTGGCGCATCATCGGATGAGCTTCCACTCGTCCCTTCCATCTACACTTATAAAACCAAAACATAAGCATGAAGAGGAGATGTACACAATTATGAGCATAGCATGTTTAATTTGAGCTTCTCTTGAGGCCATATAAAAAGAATGACGTCGCTATATAGTAAGGATTGAAACAAAAAATCCTATATAGTAAGGCTATGTAGTAAGAGGAGATATTTACAATTATAGGCATAGCATGTTTGAGCTTCACAAGAGGCCACACCAAAAAATAAACAGTAAGCGTCGCTATATAGCGACGCTCTGTTCCGTCGCTATATAGCGACGTTTTTAATTTAAAATGTCGCTATATAGCGACGCTTTAAATTAAAAACGTCGCTATATAGCGACGAATATGCGTCGCTATATAGCGACACTGTGGGTTAAAACCCGAAACACCGAAACGCGCGGCGTTTTGCTCAAAGCTTTCCTAATCTCTCAAGTAAGCAACCCAAAATCTCCTCCCACCTATTTTCATTGACCTCCCATCTATTCCAAGCAACCTCCTACTCTATTTCCCACTCCTCACCCTTCTCCTACCTCTTGTACACCCTCTCTCTCCTTTTTCCCTCTTTGGTTTCCAGAAAGAAAGTTCTTCAAGAGGTGAGTTTCTTTCAACAATGTAGGTTGTTTGTTTGTTAGCTTTGGTTTTGTGAGTGTTTCTACTTGTATTGCTAAAGTTTTAAACTAGTTTTCATGCTTGATTAGAAAGGATTGAAACAAAAAACGAAATTTCAAGAAAGAAAGAAAGAAACTCACCTCTTCTTCCTGTATTTCTCTTCCTTCTCTTCCTTCTCTTCTCCTCAATCTCCTCCTTTCCTTGTCTCCTCAATCTTCTCTTTCCTTGTCTCCTTTCAAGAAGTTGCTTTTGTGATCTCCTCTTTCCACTAACATCTTATTTGAAAAAATGGGTTGTTTTCTCTCTTTTGTAGGGCCAGTCCACTACACCGAGCGGGACATACTCTCTCTTTTGTGGGCCCAGTCCACTACACCGAGCGGGACATACTTTTACAGGTAAGTGCTTCCTCTTCTTTCCATTTAAGCTTTTTGTTATTTGCATTGGCCTGCAGCTAGCACCTTAAGCGCTAGCTGTAGTGATGGGCGTAGGAACCCTCTCTTCCCCCTTCTCTTTTTCTCATTTTTCCCCCTTCTCTTTTTTCCCTCTTCTCTTATTCTCTCTTTCCCCCTTCTCTCTTTCCCCCTCTCTCTTTTCCCTTCTCTCTTTCCTTTCCCCCTTATTCTCTATTTCCTTTCCCTCTTATTCTCTTATGCTTATGCTTCTCTCATTCCCCCTTCTCTATTTCCCCCTTCTCTCATTCGCATAAGCTCTTTTTCCGCATGAGCATAAGCTCCTTCTCTATTTCCGCATGAGCATAAGCATGAGCTTATGCTTATGCTTAAGCATAAGCATGAGCATAAACTCATGCTTATGCTCATGCATGAGCATGAGCTTATGCGTAAGTTTCCGCATAAGCTTATGCGGAAATAGAGAATGAGAGAAGCTTATGCTTCTCTCATTCTCTTTTTCCGCATAAGCTCCTTCTCTCTTTCTGCATAATCTCCTTCTCTATTTTCGCATGAGCATAAGCATGAGCTTATGCTTATGCTTATGCTTAAGCATAAGCATAAGCATAAGCTCA
The DNA here is from genome assembly GCF_047967505.1 of Dipteris shenzhenensis. NCBI lineage: Eukaryota > Viridiplantae > Streptophyta > Polypodiopsida > Gleicheniales > Dipteridaceae > Dipteris > Dipteris shenzhenensis. The sequence continues at coordinate 21,786,524 of NC_141600.1, forward strand.
TGCTTATGTTCATGCATGAGCATGAGCTTATGCGCAAGTTTCCGCATAAGCTTATGCGGAAATAGAGAATGAGAGAAGCTTATGCTTCTCTCATTCTCTTTTTCCGCATAAGCTCCATCTCTCTTTCCGCATAAGCTCCTTCTCTATTTCCGCATGAGCATAAGCATGAGCTTATGCTTATGCTTATGCTTATGCTTAAGCATAAGCATGAGCATAAACTCATGCTTATGCTCATGCATGAGCATGAGCTTATGCGTAAGTTTCCGCATAAGCTTATGCGGAAATAGAGAATGAGAGAAGCTTATGCTTCTCTCATTCTCTTTTTCCGCATAACCTCCTTCTCTTTTCCCGCATAAGCTCCTTCTCTATTTCCACATGAGTATAAGCTCCTTCTCTTTTTCCGCATGAGCATAAGCATGAGCTTATGCTCATGCATGAGCATGAGCTTATGCGTAAGTTTCCGCATAAGCTTATGTGGAAATAGAGAATGAGTGAAGCTTATGCTTCTCTCATTCTCTTTTTCCGCATAAGCTCCTTCTCTCTTTCCGCATAAGCTCCTTCTCTATTTCCGCATGAGCATAAGCATGAGCTTATGCTTATGCTTATGCTTAAGCATAAGCATAAGCATAAGCTCATGCTTATGCTCATGCATGAGCATGAGCTTATGCGCAAGTTTCCGCATAAGTTTATGTGGAAATAGAGAATGAGAGAAGCTTATGCTTCTCTCATTCTCTTTTTCCGCATAAGCTCCTTCTCTCTTTCCGCATAAGCTCCTTCTCTACGGTCATACATATGCATGAAGAGAAAGCGAATCCAGGCAGATCCTGGTTCTATCCTATCTACCACGTGTCTGACTGCTGGAGTCTACTGATGTGGCTTGTCAGAATCTCCTAGATGCTGATGGAATCTTCGAGATTCTATTGTCTTCTCCCAAGCTAGAGCCGTCGTTGCTTGGACGTGCGTTGCTGTGCATGGGCACTTTGAGGAGCCACGCTGGAGTCGGCTATGAAGCTTGTCTGTGCACGGAGGAGTCGATGTCGTGGGAGCGGTGCGTTAGGTGAGCTGTTCGTTGGTCGAGTAGCCGCACGGGCTCTAGCGGATGGTGCTGCACTGGAAAGGGAGCTCGCTGGTGATCGGACGTTGTTGCATGAGATGAGGGAGTGGACTCTCATTCGGAGGTGTGGTTCTGCGAGGCTGTGTGGTTCAAGGCTGGTGCCCAGATCTTTACCGAAGGCGGGCTTGACTACCTCGGTAAAGAGTTGCAAAAATTCCTATCTCTCTTTCTCTCAAAACCAGTAGAGCATTAAGCGCTCTCTCTCACAATAAGAATGTCTCACAAAATGAATTAAAATCCTCACAAGGAAATCACTCAATCTCACATAGATGGAAATATCTCTCAATGAATGGAAATTTCTATCAAAGAAATGAAAGGTGGTCTCTTACCGGAAGTGGACTCTCATGGAGAACACTCAAGAGAACTCTCAATCTCACAATCTCTCTCACAAGAAGGATGGCGCCTCAGCGAAAGGCAAAACCATGCTCTGATACCATGACAAAATATGAAGAGGGGAGAGGAGAAGAGTGGAGATGAGGAGAGAGGGCACAACTAGAGAGCACACCACAAATGACTAACTGTACACTAGATTTAGTTGAAAAAATAGAATATATACAAACCCTTTTAGGGTTAGGGTTAGGGGATCTAAGCCTTTCCTTTATAGCACTCTATAAGATTAGTGTTATGCACATATGATCATGTGATGGTGCTATGCACACATGATCACATGATGTTGAGCGTGAACTCTCAACACACAACTCGCAAAACTGATGTCCGACCGTGTGTTACACAGGTAAATCAAGCTGCCCACAAGCCTTCTGTACATCGCTTCATCCACCAGTGGTGATGAATCCCCGTTTGAGAGCTTCGCGTCAACCTCCATAGGGGTACCAACTATCTTGCACTCAGCCATGCCAAATGCCTTCAGTATCTCTCCAGCATAGTACTTCAACTATGAAATGAAGACCTGTTTCGGCTCCTGCCAAACTTCAATCCCCAAACAAAAATGCATCAGTCCGAGGTCTATGATTTCAAACTCTCTTCCTAGTAAATGCTTCATCTGCGAGATCTTCTCTTCATGGTTCCCTGTTATAACAAGGTCATCCACATAAAGGACCACGATCATACACTAGCCTCCTTGCTAAAGCCAAAACACTGCGAATTTGGTTAGTCGAGCTGTGGGAGCAAAAGAAGTCCTATGAAACTTTTGACTTGCATAAAAGATTTCATTGTTGGTGATTTCACTTATGTTGGTGGAGAGAGAGACCTTGATTATGGAAGATTACAAAAAATTGAATGAGTAAAAGTGAGTGAAGATAGGGTGCATCTTAACTAATGATGCCTTGGCAATGACATAGGTCAAACTCTCTCATGGACTTTTGAAGAACTTAGACAGTTGTTGCTAAAATAAGGATTTGTCAATCTATTATTGTTTTGTTTTGATTGTTTTTTTTTGCTCGCTCACTTTTTCTTGCTTGCTTTTTTTGGGTCGCTCACTTTTCCATGCTCGATTTTTGGTAATCCTCCCATTGGAGAAACACGGGCATAGAATGATCTGGCATTGCAGGTCGTGCAAGCTATGAATGTATTACAGCTTGAGTAGGTTCTAGTGATGCTAGTGGTGGTGTTGAAGGCAAAGCTATTGCACAAGCATGTGTGGGCAAGTGTGAGGGAGAGGGAAAATGATCTAGATGTGTGGCAAGAGGCACAAATGGGAGTGCAATTAGACATACAAACTTGGGGTGTGATTGTGTTGAAAGATGTGCAATGAATGGAGGGATGTGAGATGGTTGTGGAAGTGATGGAGTATGCAATAACAGAGATGCAATGAATGGAATGTATGGTTGTTGTGTATGTGGTAGAGGATGTGGGGGAGCATGTGCAAAAAATGGGGCAACAACTATAAGAAATGGAGTATGAAGACCTGCATGGAAAGGAGGACGTGGAAAGACAAATTGTGGTGGATGCAATGGGTCTTCTAGGGGATGTGGAATAGCTTGCGGCTGTGGGGGATGTGGGTGCATCGGTGGAATGGAGGAAGAGATAACTTATTTTCCTTTGAAGGTGTATCATGCATTATTTATATACATGACTCTAGACTCTATAGCTGGACCCTCCCACTTTTGTTGCAAGTAATGAAATCTCAATCTATTTGACCAAGACATCGTCGACTCTTTAGGGAAAATTGGCACATGTATTATCTCCAGATTCATTAGAGAAGAAATTTGGAAATTGTTCATGCAAGACCCTCACTCCACACTCTGCCATGTTCTCCACGATATCTTGCATGCTGTATTCACCATTGTTGAAAGAGGTTCAATAATGTCCTCGTCAATATTCATTAAGAATCTCAGATTTCCATTGTTCAAAAACTTCTTCTAAGGTTGAGTGAGATCAGAATGCTTAATCTTCCTCTTCTCACCTGTGTTAGCCATTGAATATGTAATGACAAAGTTGCATTATGAAATTCACATTCTCATTCTTCAAGAAGTTCTTCGAAGGTTGAGTGAGATATGAATGCTCAACCTTCCTCTTCTCACCTGTGTGATCCATCTTATATGTAATGACAAAGATGCATTGTAGAATTCAAATCGGATTCACTTCTAGTAGTGGCAAATAAATATGCACTGCAAGAAGAAGGGCCATGTGATTGCAGATTTCCGAGTCAAGAAAACAGAAGAAAAGAATGGTACCCTGAAAAGGACACATAAGGGGAAAAAGTCAGCTCACACAGTGGAAGCAGAGTTGGATCTATTACTGACCATTGAGGAAGATGTTCCTCAGTTCAAGAAGCTTCAACCACCACTGATTCATGGGTGTTGGATAGTGGTGCCTCCCATCACATGACTTGCAAGAAGGGTCTATATTGTTCCATGCAGCCTCCACAGGAACCCATCACCATGACGGTTGGTAATAACACAAAATACCCTATTGAGGATACAGGTATGGTTTCATTTGTTTCTATAAATGGAGATGTTAACTATCTAATGAGCTGTATGCTCCACAAATCAAGAGAATTTTTCTATCAATTGCTTCCATAACTGACCTTGACCATGAGGTGAGGTTCAACAAGATAGGACCAAAAATTCTGGATAGTGCAGGCAATCTTGTGGCACAAATCACTGGATAAATCCTAAAAATCCTTCCCAAATGGAAAGTTTACTTTATGAAAATTTCATTCAAGAACCAAAATTTTACTTTCTTGCACTGCCATTTCCACATAATAAATATCACAATATGTCTCTATATCATTGCAATTACTAACTATGTAAATTAGTCAAAATAATTTAAATGCATGAAAATTTTATATATTTTTATATATGGCCATGCATGACATTAATTTACCATAAGAGTTCCCTAAAATCTTCAAGATATAATGGTATTAATAAGCACCTTTTGAGAGTCTAATAATCTTAAAATTTGGTTCACGTCACATAGGTTGTTGCACATGCACCTAGGGCATAAACATGCCCTTGGTTCATCAATGGAAGTACATTAGTACATATGGTGGGACCGGTGCACTGCAATTGTCCACGTGGCATTGCCCTTGGTTCATCAATGGAAGTACATTAGTACATATGGTGGGACCGGTGCACTGCAATTGTCCACGTGGCATGGACATGGTTGCGAGGCTTTTAGTTGAATCAAACTTGTATCTATGTGAGATGTAAAGAGAGTGGGAGAGAAGGAAGGAGTCTCACTTGCAGCTTTCTCACATACACAATGGGGGAATATACACAAAGGTGGAGGCTGAAAACAGTTTTCGTCTTCTTAGTTGTGAAAGCCAAAAGAACTCTAAGTACAAAAGAATAGGTGAACCCTATACGTGGGTCTCAAACCAAACTCAGCTAACTAAGGTGGCATACTATCTGAGCCACTAACTGAGAGTACATAAAGATAGCTGTCATCCCGCTATTATCCATGGGCAGTGTACCAACTGTTAAATATCAATGCTCCACTCTTGTGTAACTACACGGGAACTAGCTAACTCTACTTGTAAGCCCCCCATATGAGGAGAAGGCATTTGAGTAGCTCGGTTATCCGGTAGGTCCTAGTTTGGACACCAGATGGGGGCCATGTGTGGCTTGATGGCTGGACGGCTTCAGATAGAGTTGGCATACTGCCAACTAGGCTACATGCAAGTGCAGGAAGGCATCCCTTGATTGACCGCACTGAGGGTAGATGGAGCATTTCCCGGGGCAGTCCACTCTTGGGTTGCGGGGCCCGTTTGGAGCCTCAGATGATCCCGGATGGCTTTGGGCCGAATGGAGCCCGTAGGTTAGTTGCTCTGTTTTGAGCACCAGTTCTATCATATGGTTGGTGGCCTATTTCGGGACCGACCCCTAGTCGACCGTTTTGGGCGGACTGGGTCACCCAATTGAGCCTAACCGACTATGACTGGTGGCTATATAAGAGCAAGCCCATGAAGCCCATTTCATCACTGGCTATAGCAACCCTGATTCCTTAGCATCCAGCCTCCGTCTTCTACTGTTTCCAGCATACCATTGAAGCTTCTTTCACAGGAGCGCACGGTTGGGAGGCAGTGCTATCTATTGTATCAGTTCTACAGTAATCAAATTTTTGATTCTCCATACTATCTTGTTTTCTCTCTTGCGTACGAGATCCTGTTATCTGTTGAGCATAGACGTTGTATTATTTTCTTACATGGTATCAAAGCCTGGACTCTAGCAAGAAGATTTGGTAGTGTGTTTCTGTTTGTGAGCAGATTGTGAGAGATGGCACAGCCTGCCATGGACGGTCTTGAAAAATCAGTATGAGACCACGAATTAGATGCGGATTCAAAATTTGGAGACTCAACTCGCGAACGAGAAGTTGTCTGAGCCTGAAGCAGCAGAGAAGTTCATCACCAGGGTGAAGAATCTGCGTGATCAGATGACTACGATTGGCATCACCATCACCAGCGAGAATCTAGCACAAAGGTGCATACAGATTCTCCCACCAAAGTACAATGGTCTTGTTACGATGTTGAATACATAGAACATAAATCCACCCCTCAACTTTGAGGATTTCAGCGCGATGCTTTTGGAGGAGGAGATGCATCAAAAGATGAAGACTGGATAAGATTCGGATTTCTGGACCAGATCAAAGAAAGGTAAGGGTAAGGACTCTGGTAACTCATCTTGTTCTGATGATAAAAAGAGAAAGAAGAAGATTAAGTGATTCTATTGCAACAAGGCAGGGCACAAGCAGAATGAGTGCCGAAAGAAGATTGCAGATGAGAAGAACGGAGTAAAGAAAGAGTCCAACAATAGTGCGTAGGTAGTACCAACAAAGCTGTTCGTAGCAATTGAGGAGATTTACACGGAGGTAGTTCATGTACCTGCGGATGAACCTTGGATCATTGACAGTGGTGCATCGTGCCACATGACCAATCGGAAGGATTGGTATACCTCTCTACAGCCGGTAGGGAATGACATCCTGGTAGCAGTCGGCAATGATGCAAAATGTCCAGCAAAAGGAAAAGGTACGATTGCTCTCAAGACAGACGGAGTTGTCAAACAGTTGTGCAATGTTCTTTGTGTGCCAGATGTCAAGAGAAACTTGCTATCCGTTTCTACGATCACGGATCGGGACCTCAAAGTTCAATTCGATAAGAATGGTGCACAGAGATCCTGGATCTTCAAGGAAAGGTCGTTGGTAAAGGTACATGGTGCAACAACATTTATGAACTCTCAGTTTTTAGTGCTCGAGCGGATGTGAGGGCAGCATGGACCAAGTAGGAACGCCTACGAATTCATTGTTCAACTCTTCAATCTTGTGAATTGTCCCTTGCAAACTGCCTCAAGAATGTTTGCCATTTGGGCAAATCTGCACTTTGTCAATCCAGATGCCTTTCAATTATGTCTACAAGTTATAGGTGGCTCTTCTTTTAGTAATCATTGATCAGGGGCTAGGGCAGCTATGAACTTCAGCCATCCACCTCTCTCTTATAGGCAAGGAGACTCCCTTGGTTGCACATCTATGCATGGTTGCATTGTGTAGTGTAGCTCTTGAGTGTCACTGTAATTCTCCCTTTGTTTTACAATTAAAGTAATCTTGGACAATAACATGCCTAAGAAAGTGAGTCCCCATTGGCCTACCTAGACAACGGTCATTAACCAAAATCCATCAAGTAGATTAGGTACCAAGGAGTGGAAATGCAAATATTATGGAGACGTTTCCACAAGCTTGTCACAAGTGGGGATTTTTATTCTTAGGTCTTCAATTATTAGTGCAATGTATATTTATTTTTCAACATATATTATTAGTAAAATGATTATTGAGTACACTATCTGACATGAACACTTCAAAGACTCATGGTTTGAAGAATCTGACTAAATATTGCATATTGCTACAATATCTTTTATTACTATTGCATTGCCTACAACTAATGAAAACTAGAATCTGTCTTTGAACCAAATCCCATTGCTTTGATTATAAGATCGATTGTCTCCAAAAAAAATAAGAGGCAAGACTTAAAAACTATTTCCAAGAAGTTTTCCATAAAGAGTTCATCCAAGAAGGTGATAAGTTTGACCATTTTGATAAATTGGCAAGCTTGCCCATGAACTCACCAAGATTCGATCATTACATCCAACAATTAACAAAAAATGAAACTTTGAAGATTGATTGGAAAGGACACATCATTCATTTTATTCAGAATGGTTGAGATGTTTATCTTTGAGTACTTTTGTTGCACCATCTTTAAATATTATAGATGTTTGGAAAATATTTATTGCACTCAAGACACACAGATTTTGAAATTTCTCAACCTTTTTCTTTTGAGTATTCTATTATATGTCTCATACCAAAATAATTTCAGATTCTCTTAAGACATTATTAATAATGTTCGAAAGAATCACCTTATGAGGTACCACCCGCTTGAGATGTTGCCCAGAGGATTGATATACTTTTTTTATATTCAACTTGCTTTCATGAATCCATGTCGGCTTGAGTCGAAAGGAAAAAGACGGGAAAGCTAGGGATATTTGAGGGTACAACATATTAGACCTTGTAAATCCCCAAGGGGCTCATCGGTATTATTGGTTGATAAGCCACAAATGATTTCCATTCTAATATGGATTTTAAATCATTAGATTATTATGTCAATGAGACCAATAGCTTGGGTGATGCATGGGTGTTGGTCATATCCCAAAGCATGCAACTTCCTCCTTGGCTTTCCCTTGTATATACTAGCATGTTTTGGATATTTTAAGTGCATGTGTGTGCACTTCTAGTAGATGCACCAACACAATGTCCTGCATAATAATTTCATGCATAAAACATTATGTTACATTTCTCTAAGTCAACCTCAGAAGTGTACTTGTGGACACTGCTGATTAGAAGATGATGGCATTAATGAGAACTAAAAACCATTATCCAACAATAAAGAGTAACAGTCTTGACAAAATGGAAGCTGTAATAGGTAGAGAATTATACTGAAATCCACCTAAACAAATTATAATTCTTCAACAGGAAACATACATCTAGATCAACTAAAATAGCCTTTCAATTACGAGAATAGAAAGAGTAGACAATTTTGAAATGAGACAAAAAGTAATAACACTGCCATAGCTTTGATTCATTACTGATTGGTATTCATTATCACATTATGATAATAGTATAAACTGTGAAAAAGACATAGATTGGAATACAAAAGTACTTCCTCATTCATAATTCCTGAACACAACCAACACAGTTTGCACGAGGAAGAGATAGATATAGTTTGTAACTTGCACACTCTCCAAAACGGTTACATGTAACTTCTTTCTAAGGTTTATTACATTCCTTCTACGAGTATCAAAAGAGAAATAGTTTATGACTATAGTTTATGTATGTTGATGGAGCATTCGTTCCCACAAGCATTTTGTCACATGGCATCGATGTGCTTTTGCACAAAACCTCCCACCCTTTTCAATTGAATAAGATATGTACACAATGTTGTACCACATTTTAAAGATGATGGACATTTGTGTACCACCGACTTATACTAAACCAATGCAAGATCTATTAAGTAGGCTACAACAAGTAGCCTAAAATGGAAAGTCCATAGGACCAAGCAAACATCCGCCCACATCAGAGTTTTGTAGAATTTTTTATGTTGCACCAAGGTGTGGACTATAGCTCAATCCTAACGAAGGACTTAGACCTGTAGATGATTGAATATTCCTTGTATACAACAACCTATTGGATGATGGACACTTGTATATTTTTTAGACATGACATTTTTGTATATATGTTAATCCATGAGGAGTTTCAATATAGTTTGTGGGATCGTATAATGCAAGTGTTTGAAGTTTAAATTGTTAATCAATGTGTTTTCTTTTAAAAGTCTTACATACCACATTTTAAGGTCCATGCTTTACATGACGAGTCCCATGCTATTAATGGACCACACAATTTAATGTGTAATCTTGTATCTCTTAGATGTCTTATCACATTGTTAATGGATTTTTTTAATACTTTAACCCCCTTTTAGCATGCCCTTAATGAAATAAAGCATCTTATATATTTGCAAGATTATAAAATGAGCATAGAGGGAGACAATGTTGTATGGATGAAGCCCCCCATGACATTCCAAACCCACCAACAAGTTTTGTACCTCAAGAGACCAATTTGGCTGAGAAACTAAATCATGCTTAGGCACAAGCAATCTTGAGTGAGAAAAAAGAGCTACTAGGAAAGGAGATTTTAGGCATGCACTACAAGGCATAGGCCATTTTCCGACGGAAATACCGACGCTTTTTACATTAAAATTTTTTTTTTTCACGGGCACAAAGGTCGCTATAAAAGTCATTAAAATCGTCGGAAAAGGAGCGTCGCTATAAACCGTCGCTATATAGCGACACTGTTAATCGTCGCTATATAGCGACGATGCAAACGTCGCTATATAGCGACGATAAAAACGTCGCTATATAGCGACACTGGTAAACGTTGCTATATAGCGACACTGGTAAACATCGCTATATAGCGACGATTAACAGAAGTAAAAAAAAAGGGTTAGTGGGGCTAAACAGGGCCTCCTTTCGGCCCTGTTTAGCCCCACTAATCCTTTTTTTTTTTGTAATTACAAAAGAAAGTTTTTTATAACAAAATTTCCCTTGCTTGTAGGGTGATACAAAATTGTTCTTGTGAACGATGAGGAAGAAATGCATATACATATACAACTGTGTTTGTAACAAAATTACCCTATGAAAGGGCGATACAAAATTGCTCTAACGAGCGAATATACAAAATGCTACTACCACTACTAATCCGAATCCGAATCCGAATCGTCTTGTTGGCCTATTCCCTGGTCCTCGGCACCTGCATCTTCTCCCTCGTCCCCGTCACCTGTGTCTTCTCCCTCGTCCTCGGCACCTGCATCCGATCCTTGCCCCTGTTGATCGCTCGTCTCTGATGATGGGACGCTTGAGCTTTGACCCTAAGAGTGAACCATATAAATCGAAAATTAGATTGGAACTTAAATTAAAAAGTGAGATTACAAGTAGGAGTAAACTTATACCGTGCGAGCAGCCACCTCAGCCCAATCGACTGTCGCTCCCATTGCTTCTTGCTCAATGAACCACGGCTTGGTTCCTATCCGAAATGTGCGCCGCGTCTCTACATCCGTAGGAAGACGACCCATCGCAGCTTGCTGTGGATCCAATTTATGAGAGTTAGAGTTAGCTAAAGTGCATGTAATATGTAAGTAAAACAAATAGAACAATACATTAAATGGAAAGAAGTAAACTTACCACGGCTGCCTCGAACACATACCGTCCGCCTGCACCAAAGTGCGAAGTACCTACGACGTCCAACCATCTCTTCGCAGCCCTCCTCTGACCCTCGAACATTTCGGGATGGTCCCTATGTTGCTTCTTTAAGTACTTCCAATCAACTTTGTCTGCCCAGCTGGGTTTAGCCAACCCCTTTGTAATGGAAGTACGCATGGTTGATCTGCGATGCTTTAGGACCAAACCCATGTGCTCGAGCATATAATTGTTATTAAACTCCACATTTGGTGGATTAGGATATCTTTGTTTTAACTCATCAATCACCGCCTGCTTCTTTTGGGCATCTTGATACCGCCAATCGATATTTATGCCGCTCTTGAAGTGATGACTCATCAACTGCCTCATGGTGGCCATCACTACTTTGCCCTTTTTGTCTTCTATTATCTCTCCGGCAGATGTGATTTGATAGGAGAGATCCCCTGATGAGTAAGGGGGACTGACGGTAGCAGAGTCTGAAGGAGTGGAAGCTGCGCGACCGCTTCCGGATCGAGGAGTAGCTATGGGAGTAGGAGAGGGAAAGGGACCTGACTGATACTGTGTCTCCCGACCAAGTGGAGACCTAAAGGAGCATGAGTGTGCTGACTCGTCTACATCTCCTGAGTCAGCACAACATGAGCCGCCCATCCTACTCTTCCTTCCCTTGCAGGAGGCATGCGCAGGTGATGATCCCGTGGTCGAAGGGGCGCGAGGGGATGGCTGGGCAGTACATCCACCTGTCGGTATAGGGGAAGGAATTGCGGAGGTCCTCTGAGAGAGCAGAGAGAAGAATCTCGCTGCCTCCTCATCGCTCATCTGTGCTACAAACTCGTCGGGAGTCCCAACAAAGCCATGCGCGGCTAGCAAAGGAGTCCCCTGAGGGGTAGTCGCAGTGCTACGTGGAAGAGGGGTCGGACCAAGGGTAGTCACAGTGTTAGGACCGAGAGGAGTCGGACCAGGGGTAGTCCTCGGGGTAGTCGCCTGAGAGGAATCAAAGTCCTCTGGAGCATATAGATCGTGAGCTCTCCTCCTGCGAGGCTGTTCGTACTCGTCCGATGAGCGACGTGATCCCATGTCTAACATAGACACAAACACGAAAACAGAAAACAAAAAACAAACATGAGCATTCTCATAGGCATAGGCATAGGCAAGAAGAAAGAAGAGGGAAAGGAAAGAAGAGGGAAAGGAAAGAGGAAAAGAAGAGGGAAAGAAGATGTAAAGGAAAGAAAAGAATGAGAATGAGGAAATAGAGAATGAGAGAAGGGGGAAATAGAGAAGGGGAAAGAGATGAGGGAAAACAGAGAAGGAGAGAAGAGGGAAATGAGAGAAGGGGGAAATAGAGTGGGAAATAGAGAATGAGCTTATGCAGAAATAGAGAATGAGCTTATGCTTCTCTCATTCTCTATTTCCGCATAAGCTCACGCATAAGCATGAGCTTATGCGGAAACTTAAGCATAAGCTCATGCACATGCATGAGCATAAGCATGAGCTTATGCTTAAGCATAGGCATCGGAAATAGAGAAGGAGCTTATGCATAAAATAGAGAATAAGTTTCCGCATGCTTATGCTCATGTGGAAAAAGAGAAGGAGCTTATGCAGAAAAAGAGAAGAAGAGAAGCATAAGCTTCTCTCATTCTCTATTTCCGCATAAGCTCCTTCTCTTTTTCCACATGAGCTTATGCTTATGCTCATGGGTGAGCATGAGCTTATGCTCATGTTTCCACATATGCGGAAATAGAGAAGGAGAGAAGCATAAGCTTCTCTCATTCTCTATTTCCGCATATGCTCACGCAAAAGAGAAAGAGAAAGAGCTTATGTGGAAAAAGAGAAAGAGCTTATGTGGAAACTCATTCTCTATTTCCGCATAAGCTCCTTCTCTTTTTCCGCATGAGCTTATGCTTATGCTCATGGGTGAGCATGAGCTTATGCTCATGTTTTCGCATATGCGGAAATAGAGAAGGAGAGAAGCATAAGCTTCTCTCATTCTCTATTTCCGCATATGCTCATGCAAAAGAGAAAGAGAAAGAGCTTATGCGGAAAAAGAGAATTTAGAGCTTATGCGGAAACTCATTCCGCATAAGCTCCTTCTCTTTTTCCGCATGAGCTTATGCTTATGCTCATGGGTGAGCATGAGCTTATGCTCATGTTTCCGCATATGCGGAAATAGAGAAGGAGAGAAGCATAAGCTTCTCTCATTCTCTATTTTCGCATATGCTCACGCAAAAGAGAAAGAGAAAGAGCTTATGCGGAAACTCATTCTCTATTTCCGCATAAGCTCCTTCTCTTTTTCTGCATGAGCTTATGCTTATGCTCATGGGTGAGCATAAGCTTATGCTCATGTTTCGGCATATGCGGAAATAGAGAATGAGAGAAGCATAAGCTCCTTCTCTTTTTCCGCATGAGCTTATGCTTATGCTCATGGGTGAGCATAAGCTTATGCTCATGTTTCGGCATATGCGGAAATAGAGAATGAGAGAAGCATAAGCTTCTCTCATTCTCTATTTCCGCATATGCTCACGCATATGCGGAAACTTACGCATAAGCTCATGCTCATGCATGAGCATAAGAATGAGCTTATGCTCATGCGGATATGGAGAAGGAGCTTATGTGGAAACTTGCGCATAAGCTCATGCTCATGCATCGGCATAAGCATGAGCTTATGCTTATGCATGAGCATAAGCATAAGCATAAGCATAAGCTCATGCTTATGCTCATGCGGAAATAGAGAAGGAGCTTATGCGGAAAGAGAGAAGGAGCTTATGCGGAAAAAGAGAATGAGAGAAGCATAAGCTTCTCTCATTCTCTATTTCCGCATAAGCTCTTGCGGAAACTTACGCATAAGCTCATGCTCATGCAGATATAGAGAAGGAGCTTATGCGGAAAGAGAGAAGGAGCTCATGCGGAAAGAGAGAAGGAGCTTATGCTCATGCGGAAATAGAGAAGGAGCTTATGCGGAAAAAGAGAATGAGAGAAGCATAAGCTTCTCTCATTCTCTATTTCCGCATAAGCTTATGCAGAAACTTACGCATAAGCTCATGCTCATGCATGAGCATAAGCTCATGCTTATGCTCATGTGGAAATAGAGAAGGAGCTTATGCGGAAAGAGAGAAGGAGCTTATGCGGAAAAAGAGAATGAGAGAAGCATAAGCTTCTCTCATTCTCTATTTCCGCATAAGCTTATGTGGAAACTTGCGCATAAGCTCATGCTCATGCAGAAAAAGAGAAGGAGCTTATGCGGAAAGAGAGAAGGAGCTTATGCGGAAAAACAGAATGAGAGAAGCATAAGCTTCTCTCATTCTCTATTTCCGCATAAGCTTATGCGGAAACTTACGCATAAGCTCATGCTCATGCATGAGCATAAGCATGAGCTTATGCTTATGCTTATGCTTATGCTTATGCATAAGCATAAGCATAAGCTCATGCTTATGCTCATGCGGAAAAAGAGAAGGAGCTTATGCGGAAAAAGAGAATGAGAGAAGCATAAGCTTCTCTCATTCTCTATTTCCGCATAAGCTTATGCGGAAACTTACGCATAAGCTTATGCTCATGCATGAGCATAAGCATGAGCTTATGCTTATGCTTATGCTTATGCATAAGCATAAGCATAAGCTCATGCTTATGCTCATGCGGAAAAAGAGAAAGAGCTTATGCTCATGCGGAAATAGAGAAGGAGCTTATGCGGAAAAAGAGAAGGAGCTTATGCGGAAAAAGAGAAGGAGCTTATGCGGAAACTTGCACATAAGCTCATGCTCATGCATGAGCATAAGCATGAGCTTATGATTATGCTTATGCTTAAGCATAAGCATAAAGGATGTAATCTTTGATGAGGAATCAGAATGGAAAACCTCACCTACATAGGAGATAGAAGCATCGACTTCACAGTCATCTACAGAACAGGTTGATGAAGAAGAGCAAGAATTGCTAGCAACACCCCAAGCAGAGCCTCAGCAGCTCAAATGGTCTACTAGGAAAGCAGACCACCAGCCAGATTGACATATGCTCAAAAAGGTAAAGCAATTCAAGTAAAAACCACCAACTATGATCTTATGACTACCATCATGGCTACAAAAGAGCCACTGTACTTCAAAGATGCAGTAGACAAGCCAGAATGGCAAACTGCTATGAATGAAGAAATGGAAGCTTTGTATAAGAATAATACTTGGGAATTATGCAACCTTCCACCAGGAAAGAAGGCCATAGCCAACAAATGGGTATACAAAGTGAAGTACAATCCAGATGGTAGTATTCAGAGATACAAAGCCAGATTAGTTGCAAACAGATTTGCACAACAATATGGTCAAGACTATGATGAGACTTATGCTCCAATAGCAAAGATAGATTCCATACGGTTCTTGATATGACTAGCGACACTTAGCAAATGGAATGTGTATCAGCTTGATGTCAAGAATGCATTTCTCAATGGTTATCTAGATGAGGAAGTCTACATGCAACAACCAGCAGGTTATGTTGAACCAAGAAAGGAGAAAAAGGATTGCCATCTCAAGAAAAGTCTCTACGGCTTAAAACAAGCACCCAGAAGTTGGTACAATAGAATTGACAAGTATTTTGCTGATCTAGGATACATGAAATCCAATGCAGATCATACTCTCTACAGTTCAAGGGGAAGACATTACTATTGCACTTCTGTATGTAGATGATCTGATTGTGACAGGAAGCAAGGATAGCTTCATCAAAAAATTAAAACAAGACTTATCTGCAGAGTTCGACATGAAAGATCTTGGACTTATGCACTATTGTCTTGGAATTGAGTTTTGGAGAGATTCAGATAGCATATTCATGAGTCAACTCAAGTATGTTGACAGTCTCCTGAAGAAGTTTCATATGGCAGATTGAAAGATTGTAGCCACTCCCATGGAGTAGAGTTTGTAACTTACTAAAGATTCAGAAAAGCCTACAGTCAATGACATATACTACAGGCAGCTCATTGGATCTCTTATATATCTGACAGTCACATGGCCAGATATTTGTTATGCAGTAAGCTCACTAGCACATTTTATGGCAAATCCAAAACAGTCTCACTGGAATGCAGCCAAAAGAGTCTTGAGATACATCAGAGAAACAAGACAGTTTGGGATAGAATACAGAGGAAATCATCCACGGTTGCATGGATACTATGACAGTGACTATGCTGGAGATCATGAGACCAGGAGATTGACACAGGGACATGCATTTTTCCTTGGTCAAGGTGCTATATCATGGTTGTCAAACAAACAACCAACTGTTTCTTTGTCTTCGACTGAAGTAGAATATAGAGCACTCACTACAGGTGCATGTGAGGCTATATGGCTTAGAAGACTATTGTCAGAAATAGATTACTTTGATGAGTCAAAGCCAACAACAATATACTGTGATAATCAATTGGCTCAAGCATCGGCCAAAAATCCAGTATATCACTCCAGGACAAAACACATTGATATCAGAGAGCACTTCATCAGAGACAGAGTGTTACTTGT
Source organism: Dipteris shenzhenensis (assembly GCF_047967505.1). Classification (NCBI taxonomy): domain Eukaryota; kingdom Viridiplantae; phylum Streptophyta; class Polypodiopsida; order Gleicheniales; family Dipteridaceae; genus Dipteris; species Dipteris shenzhenensis. The sequence goes on from NC_141600.1 coordinate 21,802,804, forward strand.
TGACATCACTCTGTAGCATTGTGATAGCAAAGAAAATGTTGCAGACATCTTTACCAAACCACTCGGTAAAGAGCTATTCGAGAAACACCGACTAGCTCTTGGTTTGATGCAGAGGAAGGACATTCCCATTAAAGGGTTGTGATGGAATGTAATGCTTAGTCCTTCTTCAATACCCCAGAATCATCATCTTGAGGGAAGGCCTACTTCATGATGTTGATCTTGAGGGAAGGTGTTAACAGTTCACACTCAACATCATGTAATCATGTGTGCATAGCACCATCACGTGATCATATGTGCATAGCACTAACCTTATAGAGTGCTATAAAGGAAAGGGTTAGATCCCCTAACCCTAACCTAAAAGGGTTTGTATATATTCTCTTTTTTCAACTAAATCTAGTGTACAGTTAGTCATTTGTGGTGTGCTCTCTAGCTATGCCCTCTCTCCTCATCTCCACTCTTCTCCTCTCCCCTGTTCATATTTTGTCATGGTGTACTAAGTAGGTTTTCCAATAAGCCTTGGGAGAACCATTGGAGGGTAGGTATGCAGGTGCTGAAATACATCAAAGGCACACTTGATTATGGCATCACCTATACCAAGGGCAATATCTTGACCGAATTCTATGACTCGGATTGGGAAGGAGACGTGGACAGTAGGAGATCAGTGACAAGGTACTGTTTCTCACTTGGATCTGGAGTTGTGTCATGGGTCAGCAAGAAGCAACCCACAGTTGCTCTTTCTTCTACTGAGGGCGAGTACAAATCTACATGCTTTGCTTCTTGCGAGGCAGTGTGGTTGAGGAGGATTTTGGGGGACATGGGTGTAGTGCAGAATAAGCCTACGCAGTTATCATGTGACAATCAGAGTTGCATGGTGATTGCAAAGAACCCGGTGTTCCATCCTCACACAAAACACATTGAGATTCAATAAAGGCTCTTGGAAGAGACTTGCTAGAGAGGCATCTTCATTGACTTGGCATTGGGCCAAAAAAGTAAGTTCACTTGCAGGTGGACATTGAGCGGGGGTGTTAGATATCAATGCTCCACTCTCGTGTAACTATGCGGGAACCAACTAACTCTACTTGTAAGCCCCCCATATGAGGAGAAGGCATTTGAGTAGCTCGGTTATCCTTTAGGTCTTGGTTTGGACACCAGATGGGATCCATGTGTGGCCTGATGGCTGGACGGCTTCAGATAGAGTTGGCACACCGCCAACTAGGCTACATGCAAGTGCCGAAAGGCATCCCTTGATTGACCGCACTGAGGGTAGACAGAGCATTTCCTGGGGCACAACCCACTCTCGGGTTGCGGGGCCCATTTGGAGCCTTAGATGATCTCGGATGGCTCTGGGCTGAACGGAGATCGTAGGTTAGTTGCTCTATTTTGCGCACCAGTTCTATCGTATGGTCAATGGCCTATTCTAACCCCCAGTCGACTGTTTTGGGCAGATTGGGTCGGTCACCCAATTGAGCGGTCACCCAATTAAGCCTAACTGAGTACAACTGGTGCCTATATAAGAGCAAGCCCGTGAAGCCCATTTCATCACTGGCTACAGCAACCCTAATTCCTTAGCATCCAGCCTCTATCTTCTACTGTTTCTAGCATGCCATCGAAGCTTCTTTCACAGGAGCGCACGGTTGGGAGGCAGCGCCATCTATTGTATCAGTTCTATAGTAATCAAATTTTTGATTCTCCATACTATCTTGTTTTCTCTCTTGTGTATGAGATCCTGTTATCTGTTGAGCACAGACGTTGCATTATTTTCTTACACCAACCACATTTGTAGCTAACAAGTTAGTGACATAAATGCACAACATTCACCCTAGCATATCACAAGTGGAGCTTGATATCTCAACACTCCCCCTCGAGCTCAATCCCAATTCTTGCACACCAAGCAGGTCTCTGAACTTGTGCAACTTCTCTGCACCCAATGCCTTCGTGAATATGTTAGCTACCTGATCCTCTGTGCTGACATAAACTAGATTAATAAAACCAACTAGAACCTTCTCCTGCACATAGTGATAATGCACCTCAATGTGCTTTGTTCTAGCATGATAGACTGGGTTATTTGCCAAGTGTAACTACTCATGTTGTCACAATAAATGACAATTGGCCTATCTGTAGACTGATGCATATCATAAAGTAGCTTATGCAACCAAGCTACCTCACATGCAGCCATTGCTGCACCCCTATACTCAGCCTCTATGCTTGACAAGGCAATTGTAGGCTGTTTCTTGTTGCTCCAAGTGATTGCAGCACTCCCAAAAGAGAACATATATACACTTGTAGATCGTCTATTAGAAATACTACTAGTCTAATCAGCATTAGTGTATCCATGCAACTATATCTGAACCCCAATCTCCTAAAATAGTCCATACTGCAATGTGGACTTCACATACCTCAGTATGCGTCTAGTTGCATCCAAATGCGGTTTCCTTGGAGCGTGCATAAACTGACTTACCAACCCAACATCATCGCTCAAATCTAGCCTAGTTATAGTCATATATATCAAACTTCCTACTATGCGTCTATACATAGTAGGGTCTTCCAGAAGCTCACCTACATCTGTGCTCAACTTGACATTATGCTCCAAAGGAACTAAAATAGGCTTACAGCTTGTCATCCCATATTTGGATAGCATGTCCAATCCATACTGCCTCTGCAAGAGCCATATCTCACTTGTGGATCTAATCACCTCAATGCCCAAGAAGTAACGCAACTCTCCCAAATCCTTCATCTCAAACTTCTGCTTCAATACGATTTTCAAATGAAGGATATCTTCATCACTATCACCTGTGATGATCAAATCATCAACATAAATGACAAGTAGCATAATATCCTTTCTGTTTTTCTCACATAAAGTAAGAAATCTGCCTTGGAAATCTGAAAGCTAATAGTGACAACATACTGTCCTATCTTGTCAGACCATGCTCTGGGTGCTTGCTTCAAGCCATACAAGGATTTCTTCAACCTGAAAACAAACTCAAGATGAACAGCATGAACATAAACTGGTGGTTGCTCCATATAGACCTCTTCTTGCAAATCATCATGCAAGAAAGCATTTTTTACATCCATTTGATGTAAAGACCATCCCTTTGATGCAGCCATAGCAATGAATGCTCTTACGGTTGCCATCCTTGCAACCGGAGTGAACGTTTCTTCATAATCAATGCGATATGTATGTGCATACCCCCTGATAACTAATCTTGCCTTATATCTATTCACAGAACCATCTGCATTGTGCTTCACCTTATAAACCCACTTGCAGCCAATTGCATTCTTGTCTTTAGGCAAAGGCACCAATTCCCATGTAGCATTTGCTTCCAAGGCATCCATTTCTTCATCCATGCTTTCTCCCATTTTTCTTTTCCCATGGCTTGCTCAAAAGAAGTGGGTTCTAGTTCATGTATCACTTTGACCATATAGGCATAGTGAATGGCTGTAAATGCATCATATTTCAGCCTATCCATAGGATACCTAGCTCTGCTAGACCAATGCAAAATAGGACCACTACCAGGTGCTCTCAAAACAATCCTTATCTTCCTTACTGCAGGTGTAAGAATAGAAGGAATACCCAACTCATCACAAAGGCTCTGTTCTGAGCCACTAGATTCACCATCCACATAAGAGTGACTTGCATTCACATCAACCATGGGCTGATCTACTTTCTCTTTTCCTTTTTGTGATACTTGCATACCACTATCTGCATTGCTTTGAGGAGATCCTCTGATCTCAGTCTGCCTGTCCATGGTGAAGTATGTGAACCACTGCTAGAGGACACTGTAGGTCCACTAATATTTTGTGATTGCTGCTGTGAATTCTGTGCAAAATTATCATTTTGTGCATCTACATAATCAATCACATTTATTGGTTTATACCAGCTTCTCATCTCATAAAAACAACATCTCTGCTCACTGTAAACTTATGAGTAGAAGGGTTATAGCATCTATACTGCTGTAGAGAATAACCAATAAAGATGCACTTCTTAGCTTTTGGATCCAACTTGGATCTCAACTCATCTGGCACAAGAACATAGGCAATGCATCCAAAATTTTTCAAATGAGAAATATATGGTTTTCTACCAGTATACCTCTCCTCTGGCGTGATGCCATGTATTGCTACAGTGGGAGTCCTGTTCATTATGTAGACTGCTATAGCAACTACTTCAGCCCAATAATAATCTGGCAGGTCTTTTTTGTTGAGCATGGCATGAGATACCTCTCCAATATGCCTGTTTTTCCTTTCTGCAAGTCCATTTCACTGTGGCATATGACTGCATGAATATTGCTGCTTTATGCCATGCTCCTACATGAAACTTGCAAACTCATTTGAGAGGTACTCTCCCCCTCCATCTGACCTTAGGAATTTTATTTGCAGGCCTATTTCTTTTTCAACCATAGCTTTAAAAGCTTTGAAATTCCCAAACACTTCACTTTTCTTTTTCATAAAATACACCCAAACTTTTTTGTTGTAGTCATCAATAAAAGTGACAAAATAATGACACCCTCCAATAGATGCAGCTTTAGTAGTCCACACACCAAAGTGGATTAATTCCAATGGCCTCTTACTCTCTTGAACATTTCTAGGAAACGGTTTCCTTCCCTATTTTCCAAATTGATAGGCTTCACATACCTTATGCATTTCAGCAACCTTGAAGTTAGGCAATCCTGCAACAATATTTTGGGCCTGCATTAATTTAAGTCGTTGTACATTAACATGACCAATGTGTTTATGCCAGATATCAATATCTGTTGGAAAGCTGAAAGGAAAGCAAAGAGTGGATACAAACTCAGAATACTTGCATTACTTGGTTGTAGAATGAAGAAGAGTGAGGTCCTTAAGTAGGCACCTCATACATGCTCACTGACATCACTGATGACTTCAGAGCTCCACAATCATCTCCTCAATCTGCTCCTAGATTCTCTCAATCATCCTATGTGGCTTTTCCACCACCTAACTGTGCTTGTGGGCACCTAACTGTGCCTCTAGCACTCACACATAGAAACATAAGGTGTGCCTGAGGCATACACCTTGAGATATCCCAACAAACCCCCCCTCAAGGAAATGCCTCAGGCTATGTCAAGGATACATCTAGTCTCATAGTTTCTCATGCCATCTCATGGTGGTCAAGGATTAATCTATGGCTAGGTTCTAATGCTAGCAAGGGTTCCCTTGGGTGTAAGGTAAACAAAAGGGATACAAAAAGACCTTCCAATGGTTATCTCCCCTGCAAGTACATGCACACAATGTCTGCAGGAGGTACCATGGAGCAAAACATACACATGGCCTACATCATAAGGTGACCAGAGGTGTTTACAAAACACACAAAACACAATAGTTTATTTTCATTCATTTTGGAGGACTATCCAGGCTGAGTACCTTGACATAAAAAGAGAGATCTAGAGCATACATAGAGATGTGTTTAAAATGCATAATCTTCAAAGGATGCCTCATCTTGTGGAGGCTCATTAACTGTAAGTAGATTTGCATTTTCTGTCTTTGCTTTGGCTCTGCAAAACTTCTCATGATGGTTGTTCTTGCCACAGTGCTTGCATGGATTAATTTTGAAGCAGTGCTTTGAAAGGTGATTTGTCTTTCCACAGTGATTGCAAGGGGTATACTTGCCCTTCTGGACTTTTATAGCATAAGCAGTGTCATTGCCTTTCCTGAGCTCCATATGCCTTTCTTCTTCTTGGAGAGCAGAGATAATGCTTTCAAGGTTAGGATTGGGAAGATTCTTCAAAGTGCTAACAATGTGATCAAATCCTTCAGGCATACTCTTAAGTAACACTGCCATAGCATCATCTGGAGTAATAGGAGAGTTGATAGAAGCTAATTGAGTCATAAGACTCCGCATATCGTTGACATGAGCTGCTAAAGTAGTACCACTTGCCATCTTTAATTCAAAGAAAGAGATTTTCAGTGATAGTTTAGAGATGTGAGAGCTTGCACCAAAAATCATGTCTAGCTTCTGCCAAGCTTCCGAAGGAGACTCTAAGTCAGAGATATGGTGTATATAATCATCACCTAGAGCAAGAGCAATTATACCATATGCTTTTTCTTCTCTAGCTAGATCCCTTGTCGGTCGTGTCGGTGTTGAGGATTCTCCAGCATTGGAGGCTGTAGAAGAAGCGGTAGGAGTAGGTTTGACAAGTCCCCATAAGTTCTCCCTCATCAATGCAAATTTCACCTTCATTTGCCATGTATGGAAGCCCTTTCCATTGAACTTCTCAAGATTAAATATGGTAGCCATGAGAGGGTCTAACCCAGATATTGGGCAGTGTCTATCTCTCTTACAAGGCAAAAATAACTGAAAGACTTCCAAAATATGAGCACTTGATGTAGCAAAGAGTAGTGACCAGATTTCAAACAATGATGCTTCTTCTTACATGCTTCATAGAAGTGGGTGAAATAAACACTTTCCAATCAAAACCAGGTCTACCTATTCAAAACAAAACTGAAGCAACACTTGTATTGAAGTTAGTGAAAACTTCAAAAGACCAGAAATGCTAGAGTAGCATTTTATGTAGCATCATCTTCAAAAGCTTGTCAAAACTATCAAAACTAGAGGGCTGAACTTGGAGGGCTTATAGCTCACTCTTCAAAGCAAAAGAAAGGGGGATTTCTGAGGCAAAAGAAAGCTGGTATACCACAGTAGATCCTCTGGGAAGAAGACGTGCAAAAACACATCAGGTCGCCTTCTCTTCCTTCAACAAAGTCGATTGGTTTTTCTCTGTTTTCTCCTTCAATATGCAGCCATTGCTACTCAGATTTCAGTACAAGGTAGCCCAAGGTATGGAGAAGCTTCCCCTAAAAGGAATTAGAGAAAGAAGGAGCAAGCATAGAGAAAACGCAGTAAGAGAAATCGACAAAAATCGTACAATGGCGACCAGCAGAGGTGGAGATACTTCAATTCCTTACAGCCAGAAATTTGCCCCAACAAGGTGGATCTCTAGCTAGAAGGGTGTGGGAAATGGCTGAGAACCAGAGGAGAATAGGCTTAAGCAAATTTTGGGAAGAAGAGGGAGAGATGGTGAAGAAGAAGAAGAAGATGATGATGTGGCAGAAATGGGCTCAAGGAGGATCAAATGCTCTGATACCATGTTGGAAAGCTGAAAGGAAAGCAAAGAGTGGACACAAACTCAGAATACTTGCATTACTTGGTTGTAGAATGAAGAAGAGTGAGGTCCTTAAGTAGGCACCTCATACATGCTCACTGACATCACTAATGACTTCACAGCTCCACAATCATCTCCTCAATCTGCTCCTAGATTCTCTCAATCATCCTATGTGGCTTTTCCACCACCTAACTGTGCTTGTGGGCACCTAACTGTGCCTCTAGCACTCACACATAGAAACATAAGGTGTGCCTAAGGCATACACCTTGAGATATCCCAACAATATCTGCAACTACACCGATCCCATGTGCAAACATTGCTGTAGTCAATTCAGGCATGTCCGCATCCAACATAAACATCCTGCCCTTCTTCTTCCCTTTTGCTATCAAGTGACCTTTATTTTTCATATCCTCAACAAAGCATCCATGAGGATTAAATCTGACCTGCAAGCCCTGCTCAACCATTTGACCAAGACAGACTAGGTTCTTGGTGATATTCGGGACATGAAATACATTAGACAGGTATTTCTTTTTTTTGTCCTGCATAGAGAAAGGAAATTTGCCAATCTGCACAATAGGATGTGCAGTATCATCACTAGTCTCCACAAGTCCTGGTCTTTCCATTTTCCTTGCATCCTGCATCCATTCTGCATGATCTGTCATGTGGTTTGATGCACTTGAGTCAACATACCACACATCATTGCTTTCCTCTCCACTTGTCATAGAATTGTTCATGTGCTCACTATAAATAGATGCTCATTTCTATCATCATCCTTGTTGGAAGGATGAAAGGAAAGGAAAGAGTGGACACAAACTCAGAATACTTGCATTACTTGCTTGTAGAATGAAGAAGAGTGAGGTCCTTAAGTAGGCACCTCATACATGCTCACTGACATCACTGATGACCTCAGAGCTCCACAATCATCTCCTCAATCTGCTCCTAGATTCTCTCAATCATCGTATGTGGCTCTTCCACCACCTAACTGTGCTTGTGGGCACCTAACTGTGCCTCTAGCACTCACACATAGAAACATAAGGTGTGCCTGAGGCATACACCTTGAGATATCCCAACAAACCCCCCCTCAAGGAAATGCCTCAGGCTATGTCAAGGATACATCTAGTCTCATAGTTTCTCATGCCATCTCATGGTGGTCAAGGATAAATCTATGGCTAGGTTCTCATGCCAGCAAGGGTTCCCTTGGTCGTAAGGTAAACAAAAAGGGATACAAAAAGACTTTCCAATGGTTATCTCCCTTGCATGTACATGCACACAATGTCTGCAGGAGGTACCATGGAGCAAAACATACACATGGCCTACATCATAAGGTGACCAGAGGTGTTTACAAAAGACACAAAACACAATAATTTATTTCATTCATTTTGGAGGACTATCCAAGCTGAGTACCTTGACATAAAAAGAGAGATCTGGAGCATACATAGAGATGTGTTTAAAATGCATAATCTTCAAAGGATGCCTCATCTTGTGGAGGCTCATTAACTGTAAGTAGATTTGCATTTTCTGTCTTTGCTTTGGCTCTGCAAAGCTTCTCATGATGGTTGTTCTTGCCACAGTGCTTGCATGGATTAACTTTGAAGCAGTCCTTTGAAAGGTGATTTGTCTTTCCACAGTGATTGCAAGGAGTATACTTGCCCTTCTTGAATTTCATAACATAAGCAGTGTCATTGCCTTTCCTTAGCTCCATATGCCTTTCTTCTTCTTGGAGAGCAGAGATAATGCCTTCAAGGTTAGGATTGGGAAGATTCTTCAAAGTGCTAACAATGTGATCAAATCCTTCAGGCATACTCTTAAGTAACACTGCCATAGCATCATCAGGAGTGATAGGAGAGTTGATAGAAGCTAATTGAGTCATAAGACTCCACATATAGTTGACATGAGCAGCTAAAGTAGTATCACTCGCCATCTTTGATTCAAAGAAAGAGATTTTAAGTGATAGTTTAGAGATGTGAGAGCTTGCACCAAAAATCATGTCTAGCTTCTACCAAGCTTCTGAAGGAGACTCCAAGTCAGAGATATGGTGTATATAATCATCACCCAAAGCAAGAGCAATGATACCATATGCCTTTTCTTCTCTTGCTGGATCCCTTGCTGGTCGTGTCGGAGTTGAAGATTGTCCAGCATTGGAGGCCGTAGAAGAAGCGATAGGAGTAGGTTTGACAAGTCCCCATAAGTTCTCCCGCATCAATGCAAATTTCACCTTCATTTGCCATGTATGGAAGCCCTTTCCATTGAACTGCACAAGATTAAATATGGTAGCCATGAGAGGGTCTAACCCAAATATTGGGCAGTGTCTATCTCTCTTACAAGGAAAAAAATAACTGAAAGACTTCCAAAATATGAGCACTTGATGTAGCAAATAGTAGTGACTAGATTTCAAACAATGATGCTTCTTCTTACATGCTTCATAGAAGTGGATGAAATAAACACTTTCCAATCAAAACCAGGTCTAGCAAGTCAAAACAAAACTGAAGCAACACTTGTAGTGAAGTTATTGAAAACTTCAAAAGACCAGAAATGCTAGAGTAGCATTTTATGTAGCATCATTTTCAAAAGCTTGTCAAAACTGTCAAAACTAGAGAGCTGAACTTGGAGGGCTTATAGCTCACTCTTCAAAGCAAAAGAAAGGGGGCTTTCTGAGGCAAAAGAAAGTTGGTATACCACAGTAGAACCTCTGGGAAGAAGAGGCGAAAAAACGCGTCAGGTCGCCTTCTCCTTCTTCAACAAAGTCGACTGGTTTTTCTCTATTTTCTCCTTCAATATGCAGCCATTGCTGCTCAGATTTCAGCACAAGGTAGCTCTAGGTATGGACCAGCCCCCCCTGAAAGGAATTAGAGAAAGATCAAGTGTGCTAGGAGAAAATGCAGAAGAGACAGTCGACGACCTTCCTGTAATGGCGACGAGCAAAAGCAAGGATTCGTCGATTCCTTGCAGCCAGAAGTTTACCCCAACTAGGTGGATCTTCAGCTAGAAGGGCGTGGGAAATGGCTGAGAATCGGAGGAGAACAGGCTTAAGCAAATTTTTGGAAGAAGAGGGAGAGATGGTGAAGAAGAAGAAGAGGAAGAAGATGATGATGTGGCAAAAATGGGCTCAAGGAGGATCAAATGGCTCTGATACCATGTTGGAAGGCTGAAAGGAAAGGAAAGAGTGGACACAAACTCAGAATACTTGCATTACTTGCTTGTAGAATGAAGAAGAGTGAGGTCCTTAAGTAGGCACCTCATACATGCTCACTGACATCACTGATGACCTCAGAGCTCCACAATCATCTCCTCAATCTGCTCCTAGATTCTCTCAATCATCCTATGTGGCTCTTCCACCACCTAACTATGCTTGTGGGCACCTAACTGTGCCTCTAGCACTCAGACATAGAAACATAAGGTGTGCCTGAGGCATACACCTTGAGATATCCCAACAATCCTGTCTACTAGAGGATGCATAATTGCCTTGCTGCAATTTTCCAGTCATGATGTCATTCTGCTTTTTATAGCAGCCTTTAACCATATGACCCATTTTATCATAGTAGTAGCATTCAACATTGCTGTTTGCATTTTGGCCTCTCTGCCATCCACCACGACCTCTTTGGCTCCCCCTGCCTCTAAAGTTACCATGTCCTTCTCCATAGGACTAGCTTTCTTGAATGTGCTGAGTATTCTGATTTCTACCATGGCCTCCTAATTGGCCTGCTCTACCTCTACCTCTACCTCTTCTAGCATTTGAGTAGAAGACAACTTCTTTTGAAGTTCCTCCTGAAGAAGATGCACCACCATTTCTCTGCTCTTCAGAAATTAGAAGAGCAATCAACTCCTCAAAATCAAGAAAATTCTCACGAACTACAATGGATGTCTGGAATTGTGCATAATCCTTTCCTAGACCATTCAAGGTTACAGAAACTAAATCATCATCTTCCACTGGCGACCCAGTAGAAGCAAGCGCATCTGCAATCTTCTTCACCTTCATGTGGCAGTCATTGATGCTCATATTTTCTCTTTGCACATTATGCAACTCCTGCTTGAGCTGCATTTTCTTGGCTTGTGTATTTGTGTTATACATTTTTGTCAAAGTATCCCATGCCTCCTTCGGCATGCTTGCATCTTGAATATGCACAATCATAGAATCTAAAATACTGATAGAGAGCCAATACATAACTTTTGTGGCTCTCTCATGCCAACCTTGAAATGCCTACAACTCCTATTGATTGGGAACATTAGGAATAACTGGTTCTTGTTCAACTCCAGTAATGAACTCCCAATAGCCTTTTCCCTTAAGGAAATTCATCATTCTAAACTTCCATGCTTGAAAGTTGTTCGTGTCAAGCTTTTCAGTGACAATCTATGAAAGAGCATCAGACGCCATTACAGAACACTACAAAATATTATGTCACTACAAAAAAAATACAACTTTTGCCTCACAAGGGTGAATTCGCAAAACTGATGAAAGTGGTGTGTGACCACATAGTCACTTCCTAGTGACGATTATGCATCAATAGGCAATAAGAATGATTCTGTCAATCCCAATATCTCTACGCACAAGCATACGATGTTATTTTTGTGATAATATTTCACTGACCTGCAGAACAGTGGTCGCACAGCAAAAACATGGCACTTTCCTGAGTGCTTTCGGAAAAGTTCCACCACCAAAACAGGCCCCAAAATGGCCTCGAGTCAAGAAAATAATTTCACCACGAAGGGTGTCCTAATCTAAGACAGTGCACTCTTGCACTTTCCAACTGTGCTACCTACGGAGATTTGCTCCCAAACTCAAAAAATAAGGAAAGCAACACTGATCCTCTTACTAGGACACCACGAACTTGGTTTGCTTTCTTGAGCTCCTTACCACGAACCAAGCTCTGATACCATGTAAAGAGAGTGGGAGAGAAGGAAGTAGTCTCACTTGCAGCTTTCTCACATACACAATGGGGGAATATACACAAAGGTGGAGGCTAAAAACAATTTTCCTCTTCTTAGTTGTGAAAGCCAAAAGAACTCTAAGTACAAAAGAATAGGTGAACCCTATTTGTGGATCTCAAACCAAACTTAGCTAACTAAGGTGGCATACTAACTGAGACACTAACTAGAGTACATAAAGATAGCTATCATCCAACTATTATTCATGGGCAGTCTACCAACCACATCTGTAGCTAACAAGTCGGTGACATAAATGCACAATGGTATATATCATGAGTGGAGCTCGATATCTCAACATGAGTGTTGACTCTGTGCCAACATGAACTTATGAAGAAAGAGAAGGTGGTACAACTTTGTGATACAACTTTGTGTTACAACTTCTAGACACAACTTTGTGTTATGACTTTGTGTAACAACTTTGTGTTACAACTTCTACATGAAGAGAGAGAATGTGCTACGACTTTGTGACACAACTTTGTGCTAAAACTTTGTGTAACAACTTTGTGTTACAACTTCTACATGTAGAGAGAGAATGTGTTACAACTTTGTGTTACAACTTTGTGATACAACTTTGTGTTACATGCAGAGAGAGAAGCTCTCCAACTTGTATAAATACCCCATAATGGAATGAAGCCCACACCCTTTGGGGCATTGTGTTGAGTCTACTTTGGTATTCCAAGCATTTGTCTCAAGTGTCCATGCTTCCTTGCACTGCACGTCCAAAAGCATGTCCTAATCTTGCAATTGAGTCCTCCCCTCTCCTCCAACCTTGCAACCCATCCTCTCCCTCTCCTCCTTCCTCCTCCTCCTCCCTCCTCCTCCTCCTCCTCCCTCCTCCTCCTCCTCCTCCCTCCTCCTCCTCTCTCCTCCTCCCCCCTCCTCTCTCTTCTTTTCCCCATGCTCTTACACCTTCTTCCTCTCCCACTCCTATGCTCCCTTAAACCCTTTGTTCCTCAACCCTTAAACTCCATGATCTACGAGTGAGATGAGTTCTCCACCCTGTACTCTACTCTGAACCTTGGATCCTCCTTCTAACCCTAGACTCCTTCTAAACCCTAGAACTCTTTTTGAACCCTGGAACCTCCTTCTGAACCCTGGAACCTCCTTCTAACCCTAGAACCTCCTTCTAACCCTTAAACTCCTCCTAAACCCTACAACCCCCAATGAAGGCAAGAGCCTTCATTACTTCAACAAAGATAATTTACGTTCCTTTTACACATGCATGCACTTTGTTTGCTTACCACACTTAAGCCTACGTCTCTCACCGGAACACGACTCGAGGTCCTAAGCTACACATATACTACAACCGACAATCCCAATATATCTGTAGGTGACAAAAAGCCTCGGAACCCTGCAAACATAGAATACCCAGCTCTTCCTACGAAAGCAATGGGAAAGAGCCACGTAGCCTAAACTCTGAGGGCCACAGTCCACAAAGGACTTTAGTATAGTTGGATAGCCAAACAGATGGTGAACACGGACGAGGGGTGAGGACTGTAGTAAATGTGGCTTTGTTAATGCACACCTGCAACGTGGTGGGACACGCATGCGAGCTATAGAGCCAGGCTTGCCACGTGAAGCTGGTGAGACATGACCTCAAACTGTGCACACCGCACAAGCAGAAGTGGGATGGCGGGGGCATGGCCAACTGCATTGACGGTGAGGACATGGTCTGTTGGTAAACTGAAAGGAAAGAATAGAGTGAACACAAACTCAGAATACTTGCATATAGAATGAAGAAGAGTAAGGTCCTTATGCTCATTGACATCATTGATGACTTCAGAGCTCCACAATCATCTCCTCAATCTGCTCCTAGATTCTCAATCATCCTATGTGGCTTCTACCAGCACCTAACTGTGCTTATGGGCACCTAACTATGCCTCTAGCACTCACACATAGAAACCAAGGTGTGCTTAAGGCATACACCTTGAGATATCCCAACAAACCCCCCCTCAAGGGAATGCCTCAGGCTATGTCAAGGATACAGCTAGCACAAGGTGTCTCATGCCATCTCATGGTGGTCATGGATCTATCAATGGCTAGGATCTCAAGCTAGAAGGGTTCCCATGGGTGTAAGGTAAACAAAAGGGATACAAAAGACCTTCCAATGGTTATCTCCCTTGCATGTACATGCACACAATGTCTGCAAGAGGTACCATGGAGCAAAACACATACACATGGCCTACATCATAAGGTGACCAGAGGTGTTTACAAAACACAGAAAACACAATAGTTTATTTCATTCATTTTGGAGGACTATCCAGGCTGAGTACCTTGACTCAACATAAAAAGAGAGATTTGGAGCATACATAGAGAAGATTTAAAAAGCATAATCTTCAAAGGATGCCTCATCTTGTGGAGGCACATCAATTGAAAGTAGATTGGCATTTTCTATCTTTGAAGTTGCTTACTTTTTGGCTTTGCAAAACTTCTCATGATGATTGTTTTTGCCACAGTGTTTGCATGTATTGATTTTGAAGCAGTCTTTTGAGAGGTGATTAGTCTTCCCACAATGATTGCAAGGTGAAAACTTGCCCTTCTGGATTTTCATGGCATAGGCTGTGTCATTGCCTTTCCGGAGCTCCATGTGTCTTTCTTCTTCTTGGAGAGTAGAGATAATACCTTCAAGATTAGGATTAGTAAGATTTTTCAAAGTGGTAACAATATGATCATAATCTTCAGGCATACTCTTAAGCAACACTGCCATAGCATCATCTGTAGTGATAGGAGAGTTGATAGAAGCAAGTTGAGTCATAAGAGTCTGCACGTAATTGACATGGGCAGCTAAAGGAGTGCTATTAATCATCTTCAATTCAAAGAAAGAAATTTTAAGTGATAATTTTGAGATGTGAGAGCTAGCACGAAAAATCATGTCAAGCTTCTGCCAAGCTTCTGAAGGAGACTCTAAGTCAGAGATGTGATGAATATAATCATCTCCTAAAGCAAGAGCAATGATACCATATGCTTTCTCCTCTCTAGCGGGATCCCTTGCCGGGCGTGTCAGAGCTGAGGATTTTCCAGCATTGGAGGCTATTGAAGAAGAAGAAGTCGAAGCCGGTTTAACAAGTCCCTAGAGGTTTTCCCTCATCAATGCAAATTTCACCTTCATCTGCCATGTGTGGAAGCCCTTATCATTGAATTTATCTATATTCAATATGGTAGCCATGAGAGGGTCTAACCCAGGTATTGGGCAGTGTTGACTCTGTGCCAACATGAACTTATGAAGAAAGAGAAGGTGTTACAACTTTGTGTTACAACTTCTAGACACAACTTTATGTTACGACTTTGTGTAACAACTTTGTGTTGCAAGTTTGTGTTACAAGTTTATGTTACGACTTTGTGTAACAACTTTGTGATACAACTTTGTGTTACAACTTTGTGATATGACTTTGTGTTACATGCAGAGAGAGAAGCTCTCCAACTTGTATAAATACCCCATAATGGAATGAAGCCCACACTCTTGGGGCATTGTGTTGAGTCTACATTGGTATTCCAAGCATTTGTCTCAAGTGTCCATGCTTCCTTGCACTGCGCGTCCAAAAGCATGTCCTAACCTTGCAACCCTTCTCCCCTCTCCTCCAACCCTGCAACCCACCCTCTCCCTCTCCTCCTCCCTCCTTCTCCCTCCTCCTCCTCCTCCTCCTCCCTCCTCCTCCTCCTCCTCCTCCCCCCTCCTCCTCCTCCTCCCTCCTCCTCCTCCTCCTCTCTCCTCCCTCTCCCTCCTCCTCTTCCCTCCTCCTCCTTCCTCCTCTCTCTCTTACTTCACCCATGCTCTTACACCTTCCTCCTCTCCCACTCCTATGCTTTCCTAAACCCTTAAACTCAATGATCTACTAGGGAGACGAGTTCTCCACCATGTACTCTACTCTGAACCTTGGACCCTCCTTCTAACCCTGGACTCCTTCTAAACCTTGGAACCCCCTTCTAAACCCTGGAACTCTTTCTAACCCTGAACTCTTTCTAAACCCTGGATCCTTCTTCTGAACCCTTGAACTCTTTCTAAACCCTGGAACCTCCTTCTGAACCCTTAAACTCCTCCTAAACCCTACAACCCCCAATGAAGGCGAAAGCCTTCATTACCCCAACAACAATGGTTTACGTGCCTTTTACACATGCTTACACTTTGTTTGCTTACCACACTTAAGCCTACGTCTCTCACCGAAACACGACTCGAGGTCCTAAGCTACACATATACTACAACGACAAACCGAATATATCTGTAGGTGACAAAAAGCCTCGGAACCCTGCAACATAGAATACCCAGCTCTTCCTACGAAAGCAGTAGGAAAGAGCAAACATTTGGCGCCGCTGCCGGGGAGACTAGCGTCTCGAGTAGCGAGTAAACATGCGTAGGTAGGTGTAAAAGCCACATGATGTACAATTAGGCTAGGTAGTGGACACGGTTGCGTAGAGCTTTCAATTACGATCATTTTACCTTTTTACAGAAAGGCAAACCGAGTTCTCCATAAAGAGTTATGGCTCGGGAAGAGTTTAGGGTTAAACCCTAAACCTAAACCCTAAACCTAAAATCCAAACCTATAAAAACCTACTCCACCCCCCTCATTCTTCATCTTTCACTTTTTGCCTCCATTCTCTTCCTCCTTCCGAGCCCCATGCAAGACACTCCTCCCTCTCCATCGACCGCCCCCTTACTCCTATCCTCGCCATGTAAGTGACATCGAGCCCTTCTCGCAGCGATGACCTAGCCTTCCACCCACCGTCCATTGTTCCGCGACAATCCTGTTACATCGAGAAAGACTTGGAGAGCGATCAGGTGACCACTTCTCCCTGCTTTTCGATTTCTGTCTTTCAGGTTTCGATTTCCGTCTTTCGATTTTGTAAACCTCCCCCTCCCCCTCTACCACCACCTCCCCCCTCCCCCTCTCCCTCCACCACCATCTTCCCCCCCTCCCCCTCCCCCTCTCCCCCTCCACCACCCCCTCCCCCTCCACCACCTCCCCCCTCTCCCCCTCCCCCTCCACCACCCCCTCCACCACCCCCTCCCCCTCTCCCCCTCCCCCTCCACCACCCCCTCCCCCCTCCACCACCATCTTCCCCCCCTCCCTCTCCCCCTCTATCACCACCTCCCCCCCCCCTCTCCCCCTCCACCACCATCTTCCCCCCCTCCCACTCCCCCTCTATCACCACCTCCTCCCTCACCCTCTCCCCCTCCCCCTCCACCACCCCCTCCCCCTCCACCACCCCCTCCCCCTCTCCCCCTCCCCCTCCACCACCCCCTCCCCCTCCACCACCTCCCCCCTCTCCCCCTCCCCCTCCACCACCCCCTCCCCCTCCACCACCTCCCCCCTCTCCCCCTCCCCCTCCACCACCCCCTCCCCCTCTCCACCACCACCTCCCCCTCTCCCCCTACCCCTCCACCACCCCCTCCCCCCCTCCCCCCTTCTCTCTCCTTTCTCTCTCCTCTCTCCCCTTTTTCCCCTCTCTCTCTCTCTTCTCTCTCTCCACCCCCTCTCACTCCCTCTCTCCTCTCTCCCCCCCACTCTCTCCCCCACACCCTCTCTCCTCTCTCTCCCCCTTACCCCCTCGTCCCCCATCCCCCTCTCTCCTCCTTACCCCCTCGCCCCCCATCCCCCTCTCTCCTCCTTACCCCCTCGTCCCCCATCTCTCTCTCTCCCCCGCCCCCTTACGCTCGCCCCTCCACCCCCCCTCTCCTCTCTCTCCCCCTTACCCCCCCCCTCTCTGTACGCCCCTAACCCCCCCCCCTCTCTCTCTCCCATTCGCTCCTCTCTCTCTCTCCCCCGCCCCCTTACGCTCGCCCCTCCACCCCCCGTCTCCTCTCTCTGCCCCTTACCCCCTCCCCCTTACCCCCCCCTCTCTGTACGCCCCCGCTACCCCCCCCGCGGCGGCGCACGCAGCGCCGTCGCCCCGCTCCGCCCCCGCCCACCCCACCCCCACCCCACACCCCGCGCCGCCCTCGCCCGCGGTGGCGCCCCCCGCCACCCCCCGCCCGCGGCGGTGCACCCCACGCCGCCCCCGCCCACCCTGCTCCCCGCCCCGCTTGCCGCTCGCTGCCCCCGCTCCCCGCTCCCCGCCCTCCCCGCTCGCCGCTCCCCGCCCGACGACGGCGGCCCCGCCCCACCGCTCGCCACCCCTGCCGCAGCCACCGCCGCCCTGCGGCGGTGCCCCCGCCCTCCCCCTCGCACGTCCCTGCCCCACCGCTCGCCCCACCCCCTCTCCCTCGCAGTGGCGCCCCCGCCCTCCCCCTCGCACGTCCCCGTCCCGTGCCCCGCACTCACCCCACTCCCTCTCCTCTCTCACCCCCCGCTACCCGCCCCCGCCCCCGCGGCGGCGCACACAGCGCTGCCCCCCTGCGCCCCGCACTCAACCCGCCCCCTCTCCTCTCTCACCCCCCGCCCCGCCCCGCACCCCGCACTCAACCCGCCCCCTCTCCTCTCCCATCCCCCGCAGTGCATGCCCCTCCCCTCCCTGCGCCACCCCCGCCATTTCCCCTCGCCCTCCCCCGAGCGCCGCCCCCGCCCTCCCACGCCGCGTCAACCCCCCCTCCGGGCGCCGCCGTCGGGCAGCCCCCCTCAGAACTGGAAAAAAAAATAAAATTAACTAAACCTAACCTAAAATTAACTCTAGGGTTAGTTTTACCATAGTTAGGTTAGTACTAACTACAGTTAGGTTAGGTTAGTTAACCCTAGGTTAGTTAGTTAACCTCAGTTAGATTAGCTACGTAGGTTTAGTTAGTAGTAACTGAGGTTAGGTTAGTTTAGTTAGCCCTCAGTTAGGTTAGACTAACTTCAGTTAGTATCTAACTACAGTTAGTTAAACCTCCCAGTTACAGTAACTGGGAGGATCTAGGTTAGTTAGTCTAACTAGAGTCACTTGGTTTCAACCCCTCGGTTGGACTTAAAGTCCATTCACACCAACATTAGGACCCCCCAACACGCCAAATTTAGCCCTCCTTTAACCCCTCGAAACTCATCCGTTTAGGACCCAAATTGAACCCCGTTTGAACCCAGATTTCACACACGGAAACACCACGTTACGGGGTATTTTTCCAGCCCATTTCACACCATTTCGGCATCCCTAGCACACGTTCATTCGTGCCCCCGTGTGGGCCTCATTTTGCATTAATTCACTCGTATTTTCACGCCGCGACCTCCGATTAATGATCCATCTGCACCGGCACATTTCCCTAAACACGTAGGACAATCCTAGACACATTATTAACACGACGGTCCCTACACAAACTCACATCACTCTAACTCTCCTAACGACACCACCTCCATGCCCGCCCTTGGGGTAGCGATCCCCTTAGCCAATCACGCACCATCTGCATGCAGATACATTCCGGGCAACGACTTCGACTCCAACGCTCGCCCAATCCGCAACTAACTCCACTGCAACAACCGCCCCCGCCAATCCTCTACCCCGAATCCCCCCCTGAGGTTCAACAACTTCCTTTAACTCCTCCACGCCCCAACATGGCTGGACGTCGTCCTGAGCATGATGGGGACATCGAGCTCGATGCCCAGACTGACAACTTCTTCAATCAACGAAATCACAACAATCACGGCCGACGCCCCTTGGGAAAACTGGAACTTCCCAAATATAATGGTAGGGGAGACCCTGCTCGCTTCCTCCAACATTTTGATGCTGCATGTCGAGCAGGTGGTGATCAATCCCATGAAACTAAGGTGGCTTGGTTTCCAATGGCCTTAACTGATGAGGCATCAGAATGGTACCTCGACCTTCTTGTGGAAGAACGTGCTACATGGGACCTACTTCAAACCAAATTCAAACATCGCTTTCAAACAGAGAGGCTACAAGATGATCCCGCTCTCCAACTCAGCAAGATCGAACAAGGCCGAAGGGAAGATGTACGCACATACCTGGGAAAGATGAAGAGATTGATCGCCAAATGTGACCCACGCCCAGATGCAAAGTACCTCACGGCATGGTTCATAGCAGGTCTACGAAAGAAAATCCGCAAGGATATGAAAAAGATAAGTAGCTATGAAACATTCAGTGCTGCTCATGCGGCAGCCATTGACATCGAAGATGGCATGACAGATTCAGACACTAGCAGTGATGATGCCAGATCAAATACACGAGATAAGCGCTCGAAAAAAGGTAAATTAAAGGACACTGCCGAAACATCCAATGAAGATCGCCTCGAGGCCATAACCTTGAAGCTGAAAGAAGATATGATGCAGGCCATGGATCAAAAACTTCACTTGTCTCAGCCGCCAACTCAAACATATCCATGGCGAGAAAATGTCTGGTGCCCACACTGCTTGGCAAATCATACAGCGAATGAATGCCCAGTCCTAAGAGCAAGAATCAATGCACAAGCAAATCCACCGCCACGGTTGTGGTGCCATATCTGTGTTGTCGGCGGCCATGATGAGACCAGTTGCATCTTCAACATGCGCAATAATCCGCCTCGACCACCACAATACCAAGCGGCACCCATGCCAATATACAGGCAACCGGCACTTGCACAAGCGCCCCCAGCTCCGAGACTAAATCCTGTTCCCGTTCGGACATAAGTCCCACAACTACTCAGGAATCCGAGTCCACGACCGTATCCAAGAGCACCAAATCTAGCTCCTCAGGCAGTTCCCATACATCAATTACAAGCCGAAGAAGTAGACTCACTATTTGAGTATGAAGCAGAGTACCCAGTGTACTATGTAGAAGGTGCAGAGGGTCTAATACTAGTCTATGCAAATCAAGTGCGACCCAACACATTTCGCGCACCAATCAAGTGTTACGGTTGTGGAGAAAATCATAGAATTGCAGAATGCCCTCATCGCGGTAGCCCAGCCACTTTCCAACCACTCTGCAGAGATTGTGGCATAGGACATGCCTGTATGGATTGTCCCATGAAAAATAAGGTCCCAGAACAAACAGAGGTTAAGCCTGACGTCCCCATCGGCATCATTGGGGTGGACCATCAAAGTCTGGGTCCGGCAAGTCTAAGGTCACAACCTATCAATGTAATTACACGCCAACAGAAAGCGGCTACGAAGGACCCTATCATTCCGATCCAACCGAAGCGACTTCTGAGAAAGAAAGCACAAGTGCCTCCACCTCTGCCAAGCAATGAGCAGCCGAGTTCATCTACATCAACTCTCGAGCCTCGAATAAAAGAAGCTCCATTCCCGAATGCAGAGGTGGAGAAGGCTCATTTTCAGGCACTTCAGCAATGGGTCCAAAATGAACAAGCTCAATTTGAGGCTCAGAAACAAGTGCAAGACCCACTCCATGACTTGACCCCACAAAGTATTGATACTGTACTCGAGCCTTTGTTCCAACAACAGACTCCACAACAGAATGTACCGCCACATCAACTTGAAGGAGCTGCACTCTCTAGCATCCTGAGTTGCCCTGTGTCCATTCCCATCGGAATCCTCTTACGAAATTGTCCCAATCTCTGGGAGAGTTTCAAAGGATGGATTGAACTCGCAAATCCCCCTCCACCTATGAACGACATTGATGATATCCCTGTGCGGATGGGTGAGAAAGATGACATACGCAACATCACTGTGCCTTTGATCCACAAGGCCTATAATGAAATCCAAGCCATAGTGGATGGTGGAGCAGGTGTCAATGTCCTATCAAAGGAGCTTTACGAAGAATGGGGTCTCCCACCAATGCAAAAGGCTAATTTCAACATACGCCTTGCCAATGATTCACGGGCTAAACCCTTGGGAATAGTGAATGGCGTGTCCACAAAGATCGCAGGAGTCCGCTTTTCCCTATAATTCACAATCTTGGATCTCCCCAAAAAATCCTATCAAATCTTACTGGGACGTCCTTGGTTACGGGAAGCATCAGTCCTCCATGACTGGGGAATGGATAGATTGACAATCCAGAATCGAGACACTGCAGTCAGGGTGAATGTGGGGACAGGAGTTATTAAACCAATTGTTCCTAGAGCATTGGATGACACATCTTCCACGACAATCTCGAGCAAATCAGATCCCTTGCAACAGCATGCCATAGCAGGTGACTCACAAAGCAATGTCAATAACTGGATACAAACATTGGCAACCATCGACAACTGCCATTCATTAGACCCCATCTTCTCACAGATAGATGTTAATGCACTACAGGTCGATCCTCCACCGACGCATGAAGAACCAATCGATCTAGAGATGCCTTTCTTTATGGCAGACCTCGAATGGGAAAATGAACCTGAAGAAGGTACCCATACCAATGATGACTCATATTTTCCTTGGGACCTTGAAATAGAGGCTGCGAATGCTGCAATTGAAGATCAAATCTTTGATAATGACCTAGCCATTCTGCATGCCCTAATGGCAGTTGAGCTCCCAAAAGTTGAACCTCCACACTTGCATAATAGCAGACGATCCCGCAAGAAAGCTGCAAGAGGAAATCGCAGAGAAGAGCCAAAGCCGAGCACTTCAATGAATTCGAACGAGTCCAAACACGGATTGTGGAATTGTATCTTGCAAAGGCAGTCCCCTCAAAGTCAAAACAACCACCTCTTGAATGGTCCCCTGAAGGACTAGAAGGAGTATGTGCAGCACATGAACCCTTACTTGGAAACACCTTACCAGTGGAAAAGTTACCCCATAGTTCCCAACGTAAGAAGTTTCGGAAACATAAGCCACATGTGCGGATGAAGCTTGATCAAGAGACTTCAGAAAAAGAAAGGAAAGAAGAGCCTAACAAATTACTAAATGCAACTATGCCACCCAGTACTCATGCCACATCTCAGGCTAGTTCAACCCCATTAGAGGCCGATCTTCGAGCAGTGCCGGAATACTTTAAGAATTATACAAGTGGCAGTGCACCAATAGCAATGCCAAGACCAATCAGAGAATCTGAAGTTCAAGAAACCGATAGCATTGGAGAAACTCCAATCTATGAGGGACCGGCAAAAACATGCACAATAAACCTCGCCCTTGAAGGGGAGGAAGAAAAGTTGGTTTTCATTGGGAAACAGCTCCGTCAAGAAGATGAAATCAAACTCAAAGACCTCCTAATGGAATACCGTGACTGCCTAGCATGGTCATACAAAGAGATGAAAGGAATTTCACGAGAAGTGGCAGTTCACACGATCCCTATAAGGGAAGGTGCTCGCCCTAAGGTATGTGGACCTTATCGCACAAATCCTAAATATGGCACCATGGTTTATGATGAGCTGGAAAAACTCCTAGATGCCGGATTCATCTATGAGATAGAGCACACTGATTGGGTTTCACCCATTGTCATTGTGCCTAAACGCAACAAGAAGCTCAGAATATGCGTAAACTTGAAAAATGTGAATGCCGCCACAATTAGGGATCACTACCCCCTACCCTTAACAGAAACAGTGTTGGAAAAGGTGGCAGGATCCGAAATTTATAGCTTCTTGGATGGCTTCAGTGGCTATAACCAAGTACAAATTGCTCCTCAAGACCAATCAAAAACAGCATTTGCTACAGAATGGGGTATTTTTGCATATAGAGTCATGCCATTCGGCCTTTGTGATGCCCCAGCCACATTCCAGCGAGTCATGTTCATAGCTTTCAAGTCATTCTTGAATAAGTTTTTACAGGTGTTCTTGGATGATTTATGCATCCATTCAACCAAACAGGACCACTTCAAATGTCTGGAAGAAGTATTAATCAAATGCAGGGAGTATGGCATCTCCCTAAATCCAACAAAATGCCAGTTCATGGTCACCCACGGAGTTGTTTTGGGACACATCGTCTCTCAACATGGGATTGCAACTGACATGGACAAAATCAAGATCATCATGGAATTGCCTCCTCCTACAAATTCCAAAGGTGTACAGGTCTTTATGGGACATGCCGGCTATTATAGAAGATTTATATTGCGGTATGCCATGATAGCTAGACCACTTTACAAATTATTAGTGGAGTTCTTATGGACCGAAGAGTGCGACCAAGCCTTTGAGCTTTTAAAGTGGCGCCTAATCACAGCACCCATCCTTCTATCTCCCAATTGGGATATTGATTTTCATGTTCATACTGATGGATCCAAGTATGCAATTGGAAGTGTGCTTTGTCAACCTGGTGAACATAAGAAAGACTACCCCGTCTACTTCGCCAGTCGACAACTCAATGATGCAGAGATCAACTATACAACCACAGAAAGAGAAGCCCTCACAATGGTGTACAGTGTAAAGAAATTTCGGCACTATCTACTCGCAAATGATTTTGTCTTCTACACCGACCATCAAGCATTGCTATATCTTGTGAACCGTCCGTGTACCACAAGAAGAATAACCAGATGGCTCCTCTTGCTGCAAGAATTCAAATTCAAAATTGTGGTCCACAAAGGTGCCCAACACTACATTGCCGATCACATGTCTCGAGTCAAGACAGGAGAAGAAGCCACTGGAGTAGAAGATGACTTACCAGATGCCACACTATTTCAAATAGATGCTGTTCCCGAATGGTGTGGAGATATCATTGGGTACTTGATGGCAGGAAGACCACCCCCTGACATGAAAGCAGTAGATGCCAGAAAATTGATTCTAAAGGCTGCACCCTATCAACTCATTGCAGGACAACTATACAAGATGGGCAAGGACCAGATATTAAGAAGATGTGTAATGCCTCATGAGATCCTGCCAATCCTGAGTGAAGTCCATGAAGGCATTGCAGGAGGACACTTCCAAGGGGAAGCCACAGCAAGAAAAGTTCTCCTCGCAGGCTACTGGTGGCCAACACTGTGGGCAGATGCCTATGAATATGTAAAAGGCTGTGATGTATGCCAACGAACTATTAAACCACAACACAAAGACTTCAATCCCCTAACAACAGTTGTTGCACAACAGCCATTTGAAAAATGGGGGATTGATTATGTGGGTCCCATACAACTAGCAGCAAAAGGAACACAGGCACGCTACATCATTGTGGCCACTGATTACTTTACAAAATGGGCTGAAGCTAAAGCAGTCAGAAAGGCAGATGCCAAAAGCACAGCAAGATTCTTGTACGAACATGTGATCACCCGATTCGGATGCCCCCTTGAAATTGTGTCGAATAGAGGCACACATTTTGTCAATGAGGTAATCCAAGAACTCTTGTCTGGCTTCATGGTCATTCATAGAAAAAGCACACCCTACTACCCCGAAGGGAATGGACTAGCAGAATCCACAAATAAAATCATATGCAATATCCTCACCAAGGTAGTAGAACCACAGCGTTCTGATTGGGCAGAGAAACTGAATGCAGCCTTATGGGCATACAGAACCACATTCAAGGTCAGTACAGGGAACACACCTTTTCAATTGGTGTACGGCCTTGAAGCTGTGGTCCCACTCGAATTTGTAATACCAAGTCTATGCATCGCAATAATACAGGAACGCATGGGTGACCATGAGTCCTTGAAAGAAAGGCTCTGTCAGTTGGAAAAGCATACAGAGACAAGACTAGTCGCTTATCATGCCATGACAACAGAAAAACGTCGAAGAAAGGCATGGTTTGACAGGAATTTGAAAGCTAAAGACATCAAGGAAGGCGACTTAGTCCTGTTATACAATGCCAAAGTACACAAGGGAAAACTGAAGTATCTAGGTCAAGGACCCTACCGAGTACGAAAGATGAATCCCATCAGAGCTGTGCTACTTGAAACACTAGATGGAGTCCAATTCAACACAACAATAAACAGGAGCCGACTGAAGCGCTACTACATCAACACGCGAGCCATCCCCGACAAAAATGAAGATTTGGGAAACCAAGTCTTCCTTAGTTAGGATTAGATTGTATCACGAGCACTCACTTGCATATGTACGTCTTCGCACATATAGGTAGCCTCAATCGATTTTACCTAGAGCTCAGGATTGGTGAATGAGTTCTAGCTGCCCTATGAAAATCCCAGCAAAAAAGCATATAGTTAGTCCCTACTTAGCTACTAGGTCACGTGCACTCACACGCTTTCGCTTAGACACATAGATGATTGCATTAATAATTGTACCACACACTTTCATTCCACACTCTCAAAAGATGTATTTATTTTAAAAAAAAAAAAAAAAGGATCTCTCTCCCACACACACACAGAAAGGTCATACAGGCATGCCAATCAATGTAATGATCAATGGTACACTACATGTACATGGATGCAGGATCAGAAAAGATGCCGCCACTAAAGAGGATACGCAGAAAGAGCCCACCGCCTCAACCACGGGACCCCCTCCAAAGTTCGCAGCCATCTACATCCTCTCAACCACGGAGACCACAGGCGTTCATGGTCCAAAGCGATAGCTCCGAAGAAGATTCAGTGCATGTCCAAGTAGAACAAATGCCACCCCAGTCACAGCCGGCCTACACAACCGTTAACAAGGCCCAATCATTGGAACTTGTCTGGCCACCCACCTCGACTTATGCTCTTTCCCAGGAAGCATCATCTTACTTAGAGCAACAGGGTCTAGGCCATTTGCATGAGAGCCTCAAATCCTTGGAGGACAGTCCTATCATGACCACCTACATCAAGGACTTTCTCCACTCTTACTACTCCAGCAATGCAACGGATGGCAAGTACGGTACAATCACTGTACAGCAGAGCCCACTGAACATTATTCTTGACAGTACAGTCATTCAAAGGGCTTTCTCTCTGCCAAAGCAAGGTGGCAAATACCCTAAAAGGTCTGCGGATGCAAAGTTTATCGAAGTACAGTCTCTCCTCACCAAGGGTACCCTGATCCATAGAGATGGCATCTTGCTTCGCACAATCCTTGACCCTCGCCTCAAGGAAGCAGCACAATTTCTATCCACCATCCTGGGAATAAAGAATGGCAAGGAACGCTCCCTTCCACTCCGCACATTTGTTTTGCTGAGTAGGAAGCTCAAACAAGACTGGGTCCAACACTTCGTCATTTTCTTTACCAAAAAACTCGATGGTTCTTCAGGCCAGAAATGTAAAATTCCGCACTTATTGGCTATCATCATCAAAAAAGAACTACAAGAAAGAGAAATGACTCTACCCCACAGTCTCCAAAGCCAATTGAGGAGTTGGACATACCCTTCTCACCAGTATGGGAGGCTGAAGATCGAGTCATTATTTGGCCAATGATCGAACCCTACTCTGGTGTAGAATGGACTATCCAAGGCACATGATCCGAGCACTTCAGCAGCATGAACAAACAATGCGCGGCAACATTGATCGCTTCCTTCGCCAAAGTGCCATATTCTGCAAAACATTAGCATTAATTCTAGAGGTCCCATGTTACCTTGATTCCCATTTGCCTCCACTCAGCTTTAATCCCAATGAACGGATTGATGCTCAGATTACAAGCCGACTATACCAAAGAGTGATCTTCTTGGAGGCACGCCACATATCTCTATTCGAGCAAATGGTGGATACAGGCTACCTGGAAACTGCGCAAAAATTGTATGGTGCTAAGGCTCTACACGACTGGCACGACACAAGTTCCACAGCCACTGGACTAAAAACATGGCAACCCAGGTACGTGATCGCAATAAGCCATAACCCGAGGACGGGTAATAAAATGGATCCGGGAGTATGTTGACTTTGAGCCAACATGAACTTATGAAGAAAGAGAAGGTGTTACAACTTCTAGACAACTTTATGTTACGACTTTGTGTAACAACTTTGTGTTGCAAGTTTGTGTTACAAGTTTATGTTACGACTTTGTGTAACAACTTTGTGTTACAACTTTGTGATACAACTTTGTGTTACAACTTTGTGATACGACTTTGTGTTACATGTAGAGAGAGAAGCTCTTCAACTTGTATAAATACCCCATAATGGAATGAAGCCCACACTCTTGGGGCATTGTGTTGAGTCTACATTGGTATTCCAAGCATTTGTCTCAAGTGTCCATGCTTCCTTGCACTGCGCGTCCAAAAGCATGTCCTAACCTTGCAACCCTTCTCCCCTCTCCTCCAACCCTGCAACCCACCCTCTCCCTCTCCTCCTCCCTCCTTCTCCCTCCTCCTCCTCCTCCTCCTCCCTCCTCCTCCTCCTCCTCTTCCTCCCTCCTCCTCCTCCTCCTCTCTCCTCCCTCTCCCTCCTCCTCTTCCCTCCTCCTCCTTCCTCCTCTCTCTCTTACTTCACCCATGCTCTTACACCTTCTTCCTCTCCCACTCCTATGCTTTCCTAAACCCTTAAACTCAATGATCTACGAGGGAGACGAGTTCTCCACCATGTACTCTACTCTGAACCTTGGACCCTCCTTCTAACCCTGGACTCCTTCTAAACCTTGGAACCCCCTTCTAAACCCTGGAACTATTTCTAACCCTGAACTCTTTCTAAACCCTGGATCCTCCTTCTGAACCCTTGAACTCTTTCTAAACCCTGGAACCTCATTCTGAACCCTTAAACTCCTCCTAAACCCTACAACCCCCAATGAAGGCGAAAGCCTTCATTACCCCAACAACAATGGTTTACGTGCCTTTTACACATGCTTACACTTTGTTTGCTTACCACACTTAAGCCTACGTCTCTCACCGGAACACGACTCGAGGTCCTAAGCTACACATTGTAAAGAATAAGGGAGAGAGATAGGAGACTCAAGTTCAGCTTTCTTCACAACACACAAGAGAGAGGACACAAGGTTGGAGGGTGAAGCCTTTCTTCACTTTTGCACACAACAACAACAATACAATAGAAGAGGGAAATACCCTATATGTCAAATCCTAGAATACGTGGTTCATATGTGAACCCAAACCAAAAACATACGTGGTAGTCTAACTACACCACGAGTACAACTAACATAGGCGGTGACATAAATGATAGTCATCCAGGAGATATATCGGGGGTAGAGCTTGATATCTCAACACTCCCCCTCAAGCTCAAATCCATCTCACGTACACCAAGCAAGCTCCTAAATCTGCGAAGCTTCTCGGTACCCAATGCCTTCGTAAAAATATCAGCCACCTGCTCCTCAGTGCTGACATAGACAAGATCAATCTCACCAGCTAGAACCTTCTCTCTCACAAAGTGATAATGCACCTCAATGTGCTTCGTTCTAGCATGATAAACTGGGTTATTAGCAAGCATGATGCTGCTAATGTTGTCACAATGAATGACAACTGCTGCATGAATTGACTGTCCCATATCTGCAAGTAGCTTCTGTAACCAAGCTACCTCACATGCAGCCATTGCTGCACCCCTGTACTCAGCCTCTGTGCTCGACAAGGCAACTGTTGGCTGCTTCTTGCTGCTCCAACTGATGGCACCACTCCCAAGGGAAAACATAAAACCACTAGTAGATCTCCTGTCTGAGACACTACCAGCCCAGTCAGCATCTGTGTATCCATGTACCTGTAATGCACACCCAGCTTCATAAAACAGTCCATAATGCAATGTGGACTTCACATACCGCAGTATGCGCCTAGCCGCATCCAAATGTGGCTTCCTCGGTGCCTGCATAAACTGACTTACCAGCTCCATAGCATAGCTCAAATCTGGTCTGGTTATAGTCATGTAAATCAAGCTACCTACTATGCGCCTGTACATAGTAATATCTTCAAGAAGCTCACCTGTCTCTGCATTGAGCTTCACATTCTGCTCCAATGGAACAGAGATAGGCTTACAGCCTGTCATCCCATATTTGGACAGCATGTCCAAACCGTATTGCCTTTGCAACAGCCATATCCCACTCGGGGATCTAATAACCTCAATGCCCAAGAAGTAACGCAGCTCTCCCAAATCCTTCATCTCAAATTTCTGCTTCAACAGCAGCTTCACTTCATTAATGTCTGCATCACTATCACCTGTAATAATCAAGTCATCAACATAGATGACTATAAGCACAATCCCTCTGTTTGTCGTTTTCACATAAAGTGAAAAATTTGAATTGGAAATCTGAAATCCAATAGTGACAAGATATTGCCCTATCTTGTCTGACCATGCCCTCGGCACCTGTTTTAAGCCATACAAGGCTTTGCACAACCTGCATACAAAATCGGGGTGTGAATTATCCTCATAACCTTCTGGCTGCATCATATAAACCTCTTCCTGCAAATCACCATGCAAGAAGGCATTTTTCACATCCATCTGATGCAAAGACCATCCCTTTGCAGCAGCCATAGCAATTACTGCTCTCACAGTTGCCATCCTTGCAACTGGGCTGAAAGTTTCCTCATAGTCAATTCCATATGTCTGCGCAAAACCTTTGGCAACCAATCTTGCCTTGTACCTGCTAACAGACCCATCAGCATTGTGCTTTACTTTGTAAACCCACTTGCAGCCAATAGCCTTCTTATCATGAGGCAAAGGCATCAAATCCCAAGTGTGGTTTGCATCCAAGGCAGCCATCTCTTCATCCATAGCTGCTTCCCAATTTTTATGCCCTGCTGCATCCTCAAAACATGTGGGCTCTGGCTCCTCTAGAACCTTGACCATATAAGCATAGTGATGTGTTGTATACCCATCATATCTCAGCCTGTCAACTGGATACTTACTACGAGTGGACCTCCGTACAACTGGATCAGTTGCCGGAGTCTTTAAATCATGCCTGCTTTTCCTTGCACCAGGTGTAATAATAGAAGGAATCCCAAGTTCCTCATCAAGGCTCATTTCAGAGCTGCTTGACTCTCCATCAACATGAGAGCTACCAGCAGACACATCAAACACTGCAGCATGGTCTACTTTTTCTTTTCCCTTATGTGATACCTGCACAACACTATCAGGGTTGCCATGTGACGATTCACTAGATCTCAATCTCCCTGTCCATGCATTAGATCCACTAGTAGAGGACTCTCTGGGTCCACTCAAGGCTTGAGATTGCTGCTCTGCATTTATTGCAGCATTCCCATTTCCTGCATCTGCATCTCCTACCATAACAGTTGGTGCATACCAGCTGCTCATTTCATCAAAAACAACATCTCTGCTCACTTGCATTTTGTGGGTGGAAGGGTTATAACAGCGATACCCTTTCTGGTGCAGAGCATATCCAATAAAGATGCATTTTTCTGCCTTTGGATCCAGCTTTGTTCTCTTCTCATCAGGAACATGAACATAAGCTATGCAACCAAATACCTTCAAGTGAGAAATATCTGGTTTTTGGCCTGTATACATTTCTTCAGGCGTCATGCCATGGACAGCTGCAGTGGGGGTTCTGTTCATAATATAAACAGCAGTTGCTACTGCTTTAGCCCAAAAATAATCAGGCATGTTTTTCTCATTTAGGATCGCCCATCCTACTTCTGCAATATGCCTGTTCTTCCTTTTTGCAACCCCATTCTGCTGAGGGGTAGACCTGCATGAGTACTTCCTTTGAATTCCCTGTTCTTTCAGATATTCACAAAATTCTTCTGAAAAGTACTCTCCCCCTCCATCAGATCTTAGCACTTTAATATGCACACCTTTCTCTTTTTCAACCATGGCCTTAAAAGCCTTGAAATGGCTGAACACTTCACTTTTGTGCTTCATAAAATAAATCCACACCTTCCTAGTGTAGTCATCAATAAACGTCACATAATAATGGCATCCACCAATAGAAGCAGTT
Organism: Dipteris shenzhenensis; assembly: GCF_047967505.1. Taxonomy (NCBI): domain Eukaryota; kingdom Viridiplantae; phylum Streptophyta; class Polypodiopsida; order Gleicheniales; family Dipteridaceae; genus Dipteris; species Dipteris shenzhenensis. The sequence goes on from NC_141600.1 coordinate 21,834,271, forward strand.
TTGGTTGTCCAAACATCTGAATGGATCACTTCCAAAGGTCTTCTGCTCACCTTAGCATTTTTGGGAAATGCATGTCTGGCCTGCTTACCCATTTGGCATGCTTCACATACCTTTTGCATTCCCTCAACTCTGAATTTAGGCAAACCTGCAACAATGTTTTTTGTTTGCATAGATTTCAGCCTTTGTATATTCACGTGCCCAATGCGCTTGTGCCATATCTCAATATCTGCAATGACACCTCTCCCATGCGCAAACATAGCAGCTTTCACCTCAGGCATATCAACATCCAAGGTGAACACTCGGGGGGGTCACTATGTATAAACCCTCTATATCACGTGCGTTCAAGGCCTATATTTAAAGTCCCTTATCTGTAAAAAATTTCATTAATAAAATGTATCCCTTTTCTATACAAATCTGTAAATTTTTTCCAAAACTATTTTAAATAGTCCCTTATGTATATTTATTTATGTAACTTTTAGAAATAAAAAAAATCCTTCTGTTGAACTCACGTGATAGGGTTACATATGATGAGTGACCCCCCCGAGGGTGAACATTCTGCCATTTTTGTTGCCTTTTGCAATCAAGCGGCACTTATTTTTCAAGTCCTCAACAAAGCATCCATCAGGATTAAATCTAACTTGCAAACCTTGCTCAACCATCTGGCCAACTCAAACCAGGTTCTTAGTGATTTTTGGAACATGAAGTACATCTGCCAAGTACTTCGTTTTGCCATCTTGCATAGCCAATGGCACTTTACCAACCTGTGTGATTGGGTGCGCAGTATCATCACCTGTTTCAACATAACCTGGCTTATCCAAATTTCTAACATCATGAAACCACTCACCATGACTGGTCATGTGGTTAGAGGCACCTGAATCAACATACCAAACATCATTGCAAGCTGCAGCATCTCCTGACACAGAGTTAACCATATGCTGAATCATAAAAAGGTGCTCATTTCTGTCGTCACCATGCCCACTTGATGATGCATAGTTGCTTTGCTGCAACTTCCCACTTTTGATGTCATTCTGCTTTTTATAGCATGTATTCTCCTTGTGTCTAGGCTTTCCACAATAATAGCATTCTGTGCTACTATTTACTTGCTAGTTCCTTTGCCATGAACCACGGCCTCTTTGGCTCCCCCTGCCTCTAGAACTACCACGTCCTCCTCCATAGGACTGGTTTTGCTGTTGTTGCTGTTGGTTCTGATTTCCTGCACGGCCACCAAAACGGCCTCTTCCTCTACCCCTGCCTCTACCTGTATTCGAGTAGAAAGCAGTCTCTTGAGAAGTTGAGGTGGCTGAACCACCATTCCTTTGCTCTTCACTCAGCAAGAGAGCAATAAGTTCCTGAAAATCAGGAAATGTTTCATGGACTCCAATGGATGTCCGAAACTGTGCATAATCTTTCCCAAGACCATTCAAGGTCACGGACACTAAGTCCTCATCATCAACAGGTGCTCCAATGGAGGCAAGAGAATCTGCAAGGCCTTTCACCTTCAAGGAATACTCATTTATATTCATATTTTTCCTTTGCACATTGTGCAACTCCTGCTTTAGCTGCATCTTTCGTGCTTTGGTATTTGTGCTATACAGCTTCACCAATGTATCCCATGCCTCCTTAGGTGTCTCTACATCCTGTATATGCACAATCATAGAATCTGAAATGCTAACAGACAGCCAATACAAGCATTTTCTGGCTTTTTCATGCCATTCTTTAAAGGCCTTCAATTCAGCAGGAGTGGGAGCAGCACCCAACACTGGTTCTGTAGTTTCACCACTGATGTACTCCCAAACTCCCTTTCCCATAAGGAAGTTTGTCATCCTGAACTTCCATGCTTGGAAGTTGTTCTTGTCAAGCTTCTCACTGACAATGGTAGACAGATTCTCAGACATTTTACAAATCATGAATTGCAACAGCAACCTGTAAACACAGCAAATGCCTCACAAGGGCAAATAGCAAAACTTCTGCAAACAGCCTCACAGGGGCAGATCCGCAACACTGACGAAAGTGGTATTTCACCACACAGTCACTTCCTAGTGACGATTTTGCATCAACAGGCAACAGGCATGAGTCTGCAACTCCCAATATCTCTGCACACAGGCATACGATGCAATTTCTGTGGCACCTTTCCACCGACTAACCGCGCAGTGGTCGCACAGCGAAAAACAGGGCCTTTTTCTGAGTGCCTGCGAAGAACTTGCGACTTCAAAACGGGCCCCGAAACGGCCTCAAATCAAAAAAATAAAGTCACCGAGGGCTTTGCCTTCGCCTGCAGCATATACTGCGCTCTCGCCACACCGCGAAGGGCCTCTCAATCTGAAACAGTGCACTCCTGCACTTCTGGCTGTGCTACCTGCAGAGATTTGCTCCCAAACTCGAAATAGGAAAGCAACACTGGTCCTCTTACCAGGACACCACAAACTTGGCTTGCTTTCTTGAGCTCCTTACCACGAACAAGGCTCTGATACCATGTAAAGAATAAGGGAGAGAGATAGGAGACTCAAGTTCAGCTTTCTTCACAACACACAAGAGAGAGGACACAAGGTTGGAGGGTGAAGCCTTTCTTCACTTTTGCACACAACAACAACAATACAATAGAAGAGGGAAATACCCTATATGTCAAATCCTAGAATACGTGGTTCATATGTGAACCCAAACCAAAAACATACGTGGTAGTCTAACTACACCACGAGTACAACTAACATAGGTGGTGACATAAATGATAGTCATCCAGGAGATATATCGGGGGTAGAGCTTGATATCTCAACACACATATACTACAACGACAAACCCAATATATCTGTAGGTGACAAAAAGCCTCGGAACCCTGCAACATAGAATACCCAGCTCTTCCTACGAAAGCAGTAGGAAAGAGCAAACAGGCAGTGTCCTCTCTGACAAGGCTGGAAAAACAACTGAAAAGCTTCAAAATATAAGCATTTAATGTAGCAAAGACTTGTGACCAAATTTCAATCAATGATGCTTTTTCTTACATGCTTCACAGAGGTGGCTAAATGAAATCTTTCCAATCAAAAGCAGGTATAGCAACTCGAAGAAAAGCTGAAGCCATAGTTGTACTGATGCTATTCAAAACTTCAAAAACTCAAAAATGCTAAAGTAGCATCTAATGTAGCATCGCTTTCAAAACCTTGTCAAAACTATAAAAAACAAAGGACTGAACTTGGAGGGCTTGTATCTCACTCTCCAAAGCAAAGAAAAAGGGGCTTCTTGAGGCAAAAGAAAGCTCATATACCACAAAAGGTCCACTGAGGAGGAGGGGTGCAAATCTGCGTCAGAGCACCATATGTAAATGTTGTAGCTCTCCCTTGGTCATCTCTTTGCACATCAACTACTTTTGCAACCCAAAACTTCACATTCTCATATTCATCATCCGATGGCCGAACCACAACAAAACAATCGACCTCTATATCTACTTGTGGCATAAACTCTCTCTTCTTCCGTCCACAATATCGACGTGGGAGTAATGATACAAATTCATTTTCAAAGACTGGAGCTAGGTGCAAATCGTTATGAACATTTGGCCAAAACATATTGCATTCTTCCTTGACATCCTTTGAGCCTCACATTCTCTCAAGGTTCTTTATTAAATTTTGTGTCTTGTTAATTACAGTGGTAGTGTGTTCTCTCTAAGTAGGCTTCGAATCAAGATATCTCCGGAGCATTTCCTCTTTGTATGTAATAAATGCTTTTAATCCTTCTATTTCACAGTTAGACCTCTCATTGAATTCTTGTATAGGAGCCCATGTTGGATACCTTTCTTTGCTGGGAATTGATGTTAAGAGACTGTAAGGTTCTTCACGTTGCCATTTTGTATCATGAGAATACTGTTGCCATTGCATTACGGGTTTTTCATCTTTAAAAAAAAAATGAAAGTAGTGTGGATTGGTATGACCTGTCAATGCATCACCACCCATTTGTATGAAAGGTAGAATGAAGCTCTTCCAATCATACATTCTTTCGAGCCTCTCACATACTGTACTTTCCTTATGACCACCAACTTGCCTGCCACATCTTCTTACCAAGTCATCTATTGTCTCCACATCCTTGCATTTAAGCTCCTTGAGACTGTGCTAAAAACCTGATTGATATCCTCGTGTGTATGCCCAACATTCAAAAATCCACATTCGACCTCATTGAAGATTCGATGAGCAACTAGCATGGAGCAGAATGCAAACATGAGTACATTCTTATTTTCTTGCCAGCAACTATCAGCTTGTATTCTCAAAGTCGGTGGTAGGCGACCTTTTTCTGCATGTACATTGCGAATTGCCTTCATAATAGATGTTACAACTTGATTGCTATCATGTACATGCAAGGAATCAATCCATATATCTGCAAAGAACTTAATTCCATGCACTAATAATCCACATAGATGTGTCTTTAGAAAGTGCTTTCCTTGTAATTTAGGTGGAGTGGCAACAAAACGAGGCAATGTTGTTGTATTCTGACCCATGCCATCTACAATAAGGCACATGTAGTCATCGGGATGCAAAATAGCTTGCTCCTTCCAAAATGCATATTTTTGTCTGGAATGTCGAATAAGGTCATGATGAGATTTTAGATTTTTTTTGTATAATTCCCTTTGATTTGGACATGTTGCACTCTCAATCACAAAGTATGAGAAGAAGCTATGGCATCCCATCTTTGACTTTGCTTTTTTGCAATAGAGTCAAATACTTTGAGCTTTGTGAAGCCCATTGGAAGGTGCATTTCAGTGATCACGTCACCGTTAGGGAGTTTGGTAGATATATGGGGTTGAGGTAAAGCATTTTCATGTATGAAGTCTTGCAAAATTGTTGCTACCCTGACAGTTGAGATTCTTGATTTGGACCTTTCTCTATTACCGTGAATGCTAAATTTGTTGCCACCCTTTGCCTTGGTGACTAAATCCCAATATGTACCATGGGATAATCCAGTAATATTGTGACATGCCTTATTGCAAATCTTTTTTCCATTTACGAGAGGTTTTACCTTTTGTCTTGAACTTAGCCTTTTATTGCCATTCTGAAGAAAGCAAGAGAGACTTGTGAGAAGGTATTCATTTCTTTCGCTTCCTCTTCTTTGCCACACGTGTCCTCTACATTCCCTGATGTCTGCAAGATCAATGAAGTGCATACATCTTCGCTTGCAACATAGATATCCCAATGCATTTAACATGTTCTCCTCCTTCATTACTCTCTTCCTCTTTGGTTGCTTTTGTGGATCTGGCTGGATTCGCTTTCTCTTCATGCATATGTATGACCGTTTTCGTTCCTCGTGCACGTTGTTATCTGTATTTATGCACTTCTTCTCCTCACATTTTATTGGTCATTGCATCCTTGGCCATATCACAATCAAAGTTAAATATTGAATAATCCTCTGTTGATCTCATCCTCGTTTTTAACATACTCTTAGGACTATTCAATGAATTCAATATTCTACGAGAGTATTGAGAACCTTGAAACTCTTCCACTCCTAAGAGAACATCACTCATTGGGACATCTTGCATGGCTTTCACAAATCCACAAGCTTGATTGACACCAGGTTTGTTAATATGCATGAACTCATCCACACTTGACAAGACATCGCTATTGAAACCTTTGCCCTTCTCACTGTGCAAGAATTCATCCACCCCAGATAAGTCTTCGCTTCTAAAATAATTTTGTTTCTCGAAACCAATGAACTCATCCACTCCAGATAAGATGTCACTTCTATAATTGAGTACATTGAAATCATCCAGTTTATGCACATCCGCAAAAAAACACGCCCTTAGGTATGTTATCTAACCAAGTACTTATCGGATGGGTGTGCCTCTTTGAGAACATTTCAATACCACCTAGGTTAAGGTGTAGGAAAAGTATTGTGCCCATCGGATATGCTTTGCATGGTCGATCATTAAATACCATTTTTGCCTTAGTGTCATGCACATCCGTAAAAAAACACGCTGCTAGGTGTGTTATCCGATCAAGTACTTGTGTGATGGGAATGACACTTTGCATGTAAGTCAATTCCACCTAGGTAAAGGTGTGTGCAAAGTATTGTGCCCATTGGATATGCTTTGCATTCTCTATCAAGCATAAAACACCGTTTTTGCCTTAGTGTCATGCACAACCATATAAAAACACGGCCCTAGGTATGTTATTCAAACAAGTACTTATCGGATGGGGGCTCCACTTTGTACGCAAGTCTGTTTCAACTACGTTGAGGTGCGTGCAAAGTATGGTCACCATCGGATATGCTTTGCATGGTCGATCACGCATTATACAACGTTTTTTCCCTAGTGATATGCACATCGGCAAAAAAACATGCCCTTAGTATGTTATCTGTGTGAAGATAGTGGGAGAGAGGGAAGGAGTCTCACTTGTGGCTTTCTCACATGCACAGTGAGGGAATACACACAAAGGTGGAGGCTGAAAACAGTTTTCCTCTTCTTAGTTGTGAAAGCCAAAAGAACTCTAGTAAAAAGAAATAGAAGAACCCTATATGTGGGTCTCAAACCAAACTCAACTAACTAAGGTGGCTTACTAACTGAGCCACAAACTAGAGTAGATAAGGATAGCTGTCATCCAGCTATTATTTGTGGGCAGTGTACCAACCGCATCTCCAGCTAACAAGTCGGTGACATAAATACACAACGGTCACCCTGGCATATCGCGAGTGGAGCTCAATATCTCAACACTCCCCCTCGAGCTCAATCCCAATTCCTGCACACCAAGCAGGTCTCTGAACTTGCGCAGCTTCTCTGCGCCCAATGCTTTCGTGAATATGTCAGCTACCTAATCCTCTGTGCTGACATAAACTAGATCAATAAGACCTAGTAAAACCTTCTCCCGCGCATAGTGATAATGCACCTCAATGTGCTTTGTTCTAGCATGAAAGTCTGGGTTCTTTGCCAAGTGTATGCTGCTCATGTTGTCACAATAAATGACAACTGGCCCATCTGTAGACTGATGCATATCATAGAGTAGCTTATGCAACCAAGCTACCTCACATGCAGCCATTGCTGCACCCTTGTACTCAGCCTCTGTGCTCGACAAGGCAACTGTAGGCTATTTCTTGCTACTCCAAGTGACTGTAGCACTCCCAAAAGAGAACACATATCCACTCGTATATCGTCTATCCAATCAGCATCAGTGTATCCATGCAACTGTATCTGAACCCCAGCCTCATAAAATAGTCCATACTGCAATGTGGACTTCACATACCTGAGTATGCATTTAGCTACATCCAAATGTGGTTTCCTTGGAGCCTGCATAAACTGACTTACCAACCCAACAACATAGCTCAAATCTGGCCTGGTAATAGTCATGTAAATCAAACTTCCTACTATGCGTCTGTACATAGTAGGGTCTTCCAGAAGCTCACCTGCATCTGCGCTCAGCTTCACATTCTGCTCCAAAGGAACTGAAATAGGCTTACAGCCTGTCATCCCATATTTGGACAGCATGTCCAATCCATAATGCCTCTGCAAGAGCTGTATCCCACTTGGTGATCTAATCACCTCAATGCCCAAGAAATAACGCAGCTCTCCCAAATCCTTCATCTCAAACTTCTGCCTCAATAGCATTTTCACATTAAGGATATCTTCATCACTATCACCTGTGATGATCAAATCATCAACATAAATGACAAGCAGCATAATCCCTTTCTCTGTTTTTCTCACATAGAGTGAGAAATCTGCCTTGGAAATCTGAAAGCCAATAGTGACAAGATACTGTCCTATCTTGTCAAACCATGCTCTAGGTGCTTGCTTCAAGCCATACAAGGCTTTCTTCAACCTGCAAACAAACTCAGGATGAATAGCATGAACATAACTTGCTGGCTGCTCCATAAAGACCTCTTCTTGCAAATCACCATGCAAGAAGGCATTCTTTACATCCATCTGATGTAAAGAACATCCCTTTGATGCAGCCATAGCAATGGCTGCTCTTACAGTTGCCATCCTTGCAACCGGGCTGAAAGTTTCTTCATAATCAATGCCATATGTCTCTGCATACCCCTTGACAACTAATCTTAACTTGTATCTATTCACAGAACCATCTACATTGTGCTTGATCTTATAAACCCACTTACAGCCAATTGCATTCTTGTCTTTAGGCAAAGGCACCAATTCCCATGTAGCATTAGCATCCAAGGCATCCATTTCTTCATCCATGGCTTTCTCCCATTTTTCATTTCCCATGGCTTGCTCAAAAGAAGTGGGTTTTGGTTCCTATATCACTTTGACCATATAGGCATAGTGAATGGCTGTAAATCCATCATATTTCAGCCTATCCACAAAATACCTAACCCTGGTAGACCTGCACAAAATAGGCTCACTTCCAGGTGCTCTCAAAACATCCCTGGTCTTCCTTACTCCAGGTCTAACAACAGAAGGAATACCCAACTCATCATCAATGCTCTGTTTTGAGCCACTGGATTCACCATCCACATAAGAGTGACCTGCTGCATTCACATCAAACATGGGCTGATCTACCTTCTCTTTTCCTTTTCGTGATACCTGCATACCACTCTCTGCATTGCTTTGAGGAGATTCTCCTGATCTCAATCTGCCTGTCCATGGCGAAGTATGTGAACCACTACTAGAGGACACTCAAGGTCCACTAATATTTTGTGATTGCTGCTGTGAATTCTGTGCAACATTACCATTTTGTGCATCTAGATCAATCATTACATTTATTGGTTTATACCAACTGCTCATCTCATCAAAAACAACATCTCTGCTCACTGTGAACTTTCGTGTAGAAGCGTTATAGCATCTATACCCTTTCTGCTGCAGAGAATAACCAATAAAGACGCACTTCTCAGCTTTTGGATCCAACTTGGACCTCAACTCATCTGGCACATGGACATAGGCAATGCAACCAAAAATTTTCAAATGAGAAATATCTGGTTTCCTACTAGTATACATCTCGTCTAGCATCATGCCATGTATTGCTGCAGTGGGAGTCCTGTTCATTATATAAACTGCTGTAGCAACTGCTTCAGCCCAATAATAATCTAGTAGATCTTTTTCATTTAGCATAGCCCGAGATACCTCTCCAATATGCCTGTTTTTCCTTTCTGCAATTCCATTTTGCTGTGGGGTATGACTGCATGAATATTGCTGCTTTATACCATGCTCCTGCAAGAACCTTGCAAACTCATTTGAGAGGTACTCTCCCCCTCCATCTAACCTTAGGCATTTTATTTGTAGGCCTGTTTCTTTTTCAACCATAGCTTTGAAAACTTTGAAGTGCCCAAACACTTCACTTTTCTTTCTCATAAAATACACCTAAAGTTTTCTGCTGAAGTCATCAATAAATGTGACAAAATAGTGACAGCCTCCAATAGATGCAGCTTTAGTAGTACACACATCAGAGTGGATTAATTCCAATGGCTTTTTACTCTCTTGAACATGCCTAGGAAAAGGTTTCCTTGCCTGTTTCCCAAATTGACAGGCTTCACAAACCTTGTGCATTTCTGCAACCTTGAATTTAGGCAATCCTGCAACAATATTTTGGGCTTGCATTGATTTAAGTCGCTGTATATTAACATGACCAATGCGTTTGTGCCAGATATCAATATCTGTAACTACACCGGTCCCATGTGCAAACATTGCTGCACTCAATTCATGCATGTCTGCATCCAACGTAAACATCTTGCCCTTCTTCTTTCCTTTTGCTATCAAGCGACCATTATTTTTCATATCCTCAACAAAGCATCCATGAGGATTAAATCTAACCTGCAAGCCCTGCTCAACCATCTGACCAACAGAAACCAGGTTCTTGGTGATGTTCGGGACATGAAATACATCAGACAAGTATTCCTTTTTCCCATCCTGCATAGACAAAGGAATTTCGCCAATCTGCACAATAGGATGTGCAGTATCATCACCAGTCTCCACAAATCCTGGTTTTTCCATTTTCCTTGCATCCTGCATCCATTCAACATGACCTGTCATGTGGTTTGATGCACCTGAGTCAACATACCACACATCAATGCTTTCTTCTGCACTTGTCACAGAATTTGTAATATGCTGCACCATAAACAAATGCTCATTTCTGTCATCACCCTGTCTACTAGAGGATGCATAATTGCCTTGCTGCAATTTTCCATTCATAATGTCATTCTACTTTTTGTAGCAGTCTTTAGCCATATGCCCCATTTTACCACAGTAGTAGCATTCAACATTGCTGTTTGCATTTTGGCCTCTCTGCCATCCACCACGACCTCTTTGGCTCCCCCTGCCTCGAGTTACCACGTCCTCCTGCATAGGACTAGTTTTCTTACGTTTGCTGCATATTCTGATTTCTACCACGGCCTGCAGATCGGCCTCCTCTACCTCTGCCTCTACCTCTGCCAGCATTTGAGTAGAAGACAGTTTCTTTTGAAGTTCCTGCTGAAGAAGATGCACCACCATTTCTCTACTCTTCAGAAATAAGAAGAGCAATCAACTCCTCAAAATCAGGAAATTTTTCACGGACGGCAATGGATGTCCGAAATTGTGCATAATCCTTTCCTAGACCATTCAAGGTCACAGAAACTAAATCGTCATCATCCACTGGCGACTTAATGGAAGCAAGTGCATCTGCAATTTTCTTCACCTTCATGTGGTAGTCATTGATGCTCATATTTTCTCTCTGCACATTGTGCAGCTCCTGCTTGAGTTGCATTTTCCTGGCTTGCGTATTTGTGCTGTACATTTTTGCCAAAGTATTCCATGCCTCCTTTGGCATACTTGCATCCTGAATATGCACAATCATGGAGTCCGAAATACTGATAGACAGCCAGTACATAACTTTCCTGGCTCTCTCATGCCATCCTTTAAATGCTTGCATTTCCTGTTGATTGGGAACATTAGGAAGAATAGGTTCTTCTTCATTTCCTGTAATGAACTCCCAATAGCCTTTTCCCATAAGGAAATTCGTCATTCTAAACTTCCATGCTTGGAAGTTGTTCTTGTCAAGCTTTTCAGTGACAATCTGTGAAAGAGAATCAGATGCCATTACAGAACACTGCAAAATATTATGTCACTACAAAAAACACAGCTTTTGCCTCACACGGGCAGATCTGCAAAACTGACGAAAGTGGTATTTCACCACATAGTCACTTCCTAGTGATGATTTTGCATCAACAAGCAACAAGCATGATTCTGCAACTCCCAATATCTCTGCACACAGGCATACGATGCAATTTCTATGGCAAATTTTCACCGACTAGCCGCGTAGTGGTCGCACACCCAAAACAGGGCCTTTTTCTGAGTGCCTACAAAGAACTTCCACCTTCAAAACGGGCCCCAAAATGGCCCCGAAATATACTGCGCTCTCGCCACACTGTGAAGGGCATCTCAATCTGAGACAGTGCACTCTTGCACTTCTGGCTATGCTACCTGCAGAGATTTGCTCCCAAACTTGAAAAAGGAAAGCAACACTGGTCCTCTTACCAGGACACCACGAACTTGGTTTGCTTTCTTGAGCTCCTTACCATGAACAAGGCTCTGATACCATGTGAAGATAGTGGGAGAGAGGGAAGGAGTCTCACTTGCGGCTTTCTCACATGCACAATGGGGGAATACACACAAAGGTGGAGGTTGAAAACAGTTTTCCTCTTCTTAGTTGTGAAAGCCAAATGAACTCTAGTACAAAGAAATAGAAGAACCCTATATGTGGGTCTCAAACCAAACTCAACTAACTAAGGTGGCTTACTAACTGAGCCACAAACTAGAGTAGATAAGGATAGCTGTCATCCAGCGATTATTTGTGGGCGGTGTACCAACCGCATCTCTAGCTAATAAGTCGGTGACATAAATACACAACGGTCACCCTGGCATATTGCGAGTGGAGCTCGATATTTCAACATCAGCTTGATGTCAAGAATGCATTTCTCAATGGTTATCTAGACGAGGAAGTCTACATGCAACAACCAATAGGTTATGTTGAACCAGAAAGGAGAATAAGGTTTGCCATCTCAAGAAAAGTCTCTATGGCTTAAAACAAGCACCCAGAAGTTGGTACAGCAGAATCGACAAATATCTTGCTGATCTAGGATACATGAAGTCCAATGCAGATCATACTCTCTACTACAAAGTTCAAGGGGAAGACATTACTATTACACTTTTGTACGTAGATGATCTGACTGTGACAGGAAGCAAGGATAGCTTCATCACAAAACTGAAACAAGAATTATCTGCAGAGTTCAACATGAAAGATCTTGGACTTATGCACTATTGTCTTGGAATTGAATTCTGGAGAGATTCAGATAGCACATTCATGAGTAAGCTCAAGTATGTTGACAGGCAAATCCAAAACAGTCTCATTGGAATGCAGCCAAAAGAGTCTTGAGATACATTAGACGTACAAGACATTTTGGGATAGAATATAGAGGAAGTCATCCACGGTTGCATGGATACTGTGACAGTGACCATGCTGGAGATCATGAGACTAGGAGATCAACACAGGGATATGCATTTTTCCTTGTCAAGGTGCTATATCATGGTTGTCAAATAAACAGCCAACTGTTTCTTTGTCTTTGACTAAAGCAGAATATAAAGCACTCACTACAGGTGCATGTGAGGCTATATGGCTCAGAAGACTATTGTCAGAAATAGATTACTTTGATGAGCCAAAGCCAACAACAATATACTATGATAATCAATCGGCTCAAGCATTGGCCAAAAATCCAATATATCACTCCAAGACAAAGCAC